>NW_002060945.1:4888122-5008099 GCF_000150275.1 Trichoplax adhaerens | reverse complement strand
TATTTTAAGCGTATTTGCTGTACACTAATTACATTATTGACAAAAATTGCATTTGATTATCATTTTTCATATTAGCTGAATAAAATAAAATTTTCATTGCAAACTATCTGTACTGATTGATTTATTCTGGTAGTATATAATTATTGTTAATGAATGATAGGTTAATAATATTAAAAACTTGGCGTTAATAAGCTCAATACTTTCAACTCAGTATTATACCCACTAACCTTCTGATACCAAAATATCACAACCAAACTAAATTATCGCTTGCTAATGATCTTAAAGTAATCTTAATTAGTCTACGATCGAATAGATAACTTAAGTAAAATATCGAGAAGAAAATCAAATTATGGGTGAGGGTATATGCTTCATTTTAATAATTTAGAGCATAACCAGCAAAGAAAAATTTACGAATCCTTACCGTTAGTGATTTATCCTCATTAGGTAATATTTGGGAATGTCTTTTCCACCACCAACCATTATCTTGGGCCCAAGCAGTTAATATAAGTAATGGGAAAAAGGCTAATGTAATCCATGCTTCGAATATATCAATTTTATTAGGCGTCCATACGGTAGTTACAATCAACATCCACACATAAGCAAATACCGACCATATTGCCGTGATAATAAAAACGCCAAACTCTTTAACGCGTTTATAATGAGGAGCCGGTACGCTAACGATACAAACTGCGGTTATAATTAATAAATTAAATGACGCTGAACCAATAATAGTAAATGACCCTAAACCATCAGCTACACTGTTAGGATCAGATATTTCAGAGACTGTTTCAACAATAGATAGCAAAATCTCGGGCGCCGATGAACCTAACGCCATTAACGATAGATTGGCTACCGTCTCATTCCATATTAATACTTCTTTAGTCGCCTGTTCACCGGTTTCACGGTCGTAAGTAATAACAGTTTTCTTTTTGCTCGTTATAACTTCAATAGCACCCATAAAGACGTCAGACATGATTGCAACACCAACAAATAAGTAAATCATAGCAGCAATGTATAGGATGCAACGTACAGCTGGATGCCAAAAATTTTCACCTATTATTAATAGCCAACTACTGCACGATCCGTCATATTCAACGATGAAACCGTTACTAAAATTATAGAACGTACTTCCATTTGGGATGGCAGCCATAATTTAAAATCTTACGTCAACTTTACCCCGACTAATAGGCAAGAGAAATATATAAATAGTAGCGATCAATTTTCGATTGGTAGTAAAGAGTAATGTTAGATAACGTTAAAGAAGAAATTTTTAATACGTGATAAAGAATATGCAGAATTGATATGTAGAAGGTATGATAACAAAAACAATATTAGATTTTTCCAATATTTAGTACTGTTACTGAATCAATTCGAAATTAATTTGTAAAATTCGAGTGAACTCTAGGTTAAATAACCAATATCGCGCCCGATGATCTACTTACAGATGACAACTTAGCAATTTAAATGGTAAACATGTTATAAATTTAATCTAATTAACTTGGTATATATATATAAACAATTTAACAGGAACAACCAGACAATTTAGATGTTCAATTACTTTTCCTTGAGTTTGACTTCAGATTAATTAACAATCATATATTGATTGTAGTTTGATGTAGCGCTAATGTTTAAATAGTTGAGGGTAAATGTCAATAAGTTGAAAATTCAATCTAATGGGCACGTTAGTTATCAATAGATATAAGTAATCATAAACGCAGTTTTATCAGTTAAAGGTGATTAAAACTGACGATAAATGTTAAAAAATATAAAATAAAGTAATTTCCCTTTAATCTTCACTATTCAATGCTGACTGAGGGCTCCACTTCAATAATTAAAGTTCATGATTCGAAGAAATGATCAGTCAAGAATAGAATAGCATTAATAAATAATTAGACGGGACTCTCTATCTTATTTAATTTTTGATAAATGTGCCAATGAAATATCTTTCATGTATTCCTAGGCTTAGACAGCTTTTGACTTGAATTTGATGACTGTTTGTCGTAAAATTGAATTTCAATTTATCCGTAATGCTAATGATGAAAGAAATCAAGTTGTTTAGATTTGACCAATTTATGGTATTACGAATTTTTTTCTTATTATCTCTATCTGGGTTTAGATCGATGAGATGACGTTATGAATAAACAAAATATTAAAAGTTCTTTTATAAATTTAAATATTCTGATGGAGCATGAAAGATGAAGAATTTCTTTTATGAACTATTCCACTGTATGTTCTTCTTGTTACGGTACTATCCTGAGAAAATTTTAATAATTTTTCTCAACCTTAACGTGAGAATGATAATAGTTGATGTACTAAATTACCAGTATTCATCTTTGATGAGAAAACTGAAATAATGTAATTATCAATGAAAGCAAGTAGACAGGTTAATATGTATGAAAGATTAACAATATCCAGGATATCAATAACAAAGATATCACTTAGTAGTTTGAAAAGGCGTAGAGAGGTTAATGATTTTGTTAGACAGTAAAATGAAGAAATGACTTTTATAGACAGAGCTCTTTGTCAGATTATTTTCTTTGATGAGCCAAGTTAGTAAATTAATATTATCGATATGAAATGGAGACTTGTATAATTCCTTTAACAGTTTGGATAGTTCTAGTAGATACGTTTATAATAATCTATTAGCAAAATTTGTTAAACAGCAGAATGATCACCTCTAAGTACATATATATGTATATTTATTTATAGAGGAAAAATGTTAGAAACTACGGTACCTTATAGTATCTTCCCGTTATTATTTTCGCTACTGTTGTATGCTTTTCCTTACAATGATTACTTTTACTCAAAGAGCGTTGTTATCCAGCCAATGAACTGTCTTTAAAATAAATTGTTTCAGAAAGATTTTATCGGAAGAAAAGTGCAAAAATTATTGATTTTCACTTTCTTCTGGAGAATTTTATAAGGCTGCTAGGAGAGAATTTGAGGTAAAATACTGGAAAGCCTACTAATTCGAGGAAAAATAATTTTAATAGTAAGATTTTAGTAAAATAATTAATATTATTTTTAGACGTAACATAATACGAAGAAAAGTGTAGGTGTCAGTTTAAAGTAAATCATTTAGAATCAGCTGGTGTATCATCTTGATTGAATAAAAGATTCGACAGAATTGGATGTAAATTACTATCTAGCAAATTTAATAAACCGATGAAAAACTACTATACGCAAATTCAATCAAATCCGATAACTTTACTAATCCTAATAGAAAAAGTTAATACTACAAAGGCAAAAATTAGGTCCATAATATAGATCACTTGCATTGAGATTGTATTGTTTCTAAATCAAAAAAATAATTTCAATGCAATTGCTTCGAATATCGTCAGCAAAAGTAGTCGTGTAAATTTCAAATTTAAGCTAGAACTTCATTCTTTAACAAGGTGATACTTCACTGTGTGAAATATTTTTTAATTTAATACTTCGTCGTTGATTTTTATATTTCAACATATTTTAACATGAGATGCATAGTTATATATGTATATATATAATGTACTGAAAGTAATGATATTTCCAATATCGCAAACGATTTATTACATATGCTGTGATATAAATGGATTGATAAATAAAATCTGAGATTTCCTTTCGCGTTATGATAGCCATCAATTGACTCATTTAAATACAATTTACTTCCTGTTAATACTACAATAACGTATGGAAAAAGCAGTCAAAGGAAGCCTTTGAAGCAATCATGAAATTACGGTTATAGATGGAACACTTCTTACTCCTCTTAAAAGATGATATGATGTTAATTTACGTAACGAAAGGACCTTCTGGTGATTTATCGTATTAGTCATTGCATAATTGAATCATCGTCAGTTAAATTGGTATACTTGAAAAGTAAAAAATAAGGATGCAATAGCAAATAATTATTTTTTCTATACTTATGTGTGCTGAAATGGATGTTCGTACATTTTAATCTGTTACAAAGTTTTAAGTTTATTATAACAGCAAATATAAGAGAATAAATAGCCGAAACTATGCAAACGTTTTATAATGTATAAGGAGCAATAATAAGAAGAACCGATGCTAAAAAAAATTATGTAAGATAATCATGTAGATGGTTATATTAATAATCATGTAGCACGGTAGTTAATATTGTTAAAAATATACTAAATTTAACATTACTTGCACCGGTACGGTAGTGAAGAACAATTTACCCCATTAAATTTGATAGAAGAAATGGTATTTAAATTGAATGAAAAAATACACATTTACCTTTGATCACGATCCACTTTTTCTTAATATCGATTGGTTTAAGTGCAACCGATACGCTCGCTCTTTGATTTATTGATTCAACTTCCACTTTATGGATCGGCCTTTAATCGATGACCATTAAGCACTCGTACTTATTATAATCTTGAAAGGCGCAACCTAACGATTCAAACTTTCAATAGTAATTTTAAATCTTTTTCCTTTTGTTAATTACAGTATATTTGATGATCGTAATTTGATTTCTTAATAATTTTGATACTTAGGCGTGCTATTACTAAGAAGCCAGACAAAACAGAATCTCGATTTTTACTCATCAGTAAATCGTAATTATACACGTATATTTCTTAGATGGGTTAAATTGGTATCCAATACAGGCTAAGATACAGATGATAGAATAGTAAGAGACAATCAGAGTGCAGTCAACTGTTCTATTTTAATCATCATAATAGTAGAAATAGACTGAACGACCAAAAAGGTGAAGTCTGCATCAATAATATTCCACTATGCGTCCATAATGGTGATCTATTTAGTTAAATAAAGCCTTGATTCCTTTTTTGTGTATGTGTTATAGAATTATTGGATAATAGGTGGTTGTGACGACGATTTGTATTCTCTTTATCTATTCCAATCCATTAGTAAACAAACTGCAGTATGCAAATAAGTTACTAGAACCTCCTTAGCAACCTTCTAACTTTAATAATAATGAATAGTTCCAAATGAGAGAATAGCCCATCCTATTAAATCTAATAATAAATATATATAATCATTATAATAGCTCCTCTTAAAAACCATATTTTTCTCAATAACAATAATCTTTTCATATGAATATCCATAGTTGGCTATAAAAATAATTCACTCTGTTAATAAAGTGTGTAGCAGCTACGGATGTCTAATCAATCGGTGATTGTCAAAGTAGAGGTAAACACTAAGATAAAGATTGATACTTAAAAAATAAGTTATTATTAACAGTAAGTTGCTTTTATGTGAAGAAGAAATTCAAAGAGTTAGAAGATAGCGCAGAATAGGATAGGACAGTATATTCAGTCATATAAGATTTTTCAACTTACAGGATATGTCATTAATATCGAAGCTAAGTCGTTATCTTGGCATACAGTAAGCTTAAATGTGAAATAGAGTTACAAAATCGAATAGTAGCTCGGCTATGTCACTACATGTATCAATAGAAAAATTTCCATAGCAATATCTTGCTTGAAAACAAAATTTAATTACCGGCTAATTCGGTAAAAATATCTGATCTGCCGATAAAATCAAGTAATGATAGCTAGCTTGCTGTACAGGTTATGTTTCGGCTGAAACTAAATTTTTATAACCTCCTTAATTTCTATCTATGATGGCAACAAGATTATATGAAAATCACAAATAGTTATGACATCATTAACTTAGATTATTCATAAAAACACATTATAACAATGCGATTCAAATAGAATGATTGAACTTATTATTTTATTAGGGTACAATAGTTGAATAATTAACCGCAGCAGTTGAAATTTTATTTCACTAACTAGGAAACACAATTATCACAACGTGAAAAAAGAATAGATAGACAATGTCTAATAGCTTTAATTGAATCGACGATTACAATGATGGTAATAAGCTGAAGAAGAACAGGCTTGATAAGATATGAATGTTGTAATAGGAGTATAGCAACGAAGTAAGGCAAGTACGTGTATAGTAACATATACGTGCTCTTACGCTTAATACTAATGCTGACTAGTTCATCATCGATTGGCAAGTAAAAGTACTGTACAGTATTGTAGTGCTGTACCGTACATTTGTACAGCATACAATACACGGTATAAAGTTACTGAACCTCTGACAGGTCTATCAAATGGTAATACTATCTGTTAAATGAGCACATTATCGTAAACCGTCAGCAAAGCGACGGGAGTTTGTACTAGTATAATCGAAACGAACTATATTACTTGAAAAATGTACCTACTATATTCAACAGTCTATATTGAAAGATTGTAGCAACATGTATTGCCATCCATTCTTCTTTATGCCAATATGTGACAGAACTTTTAATTACTGAGCAAATATTCAGTTTAATCGAACAGTTGCAAATGCCGTCGGAAGCTATGTCCAAGTAATTGATTTAATATATTTCGCTGGCTTGTTTGATTATTCGTCAAAATTACAACATTGGACCATTAGAAACCTATCATCGAAATAAAAACTATCAGGAAAATAAAAATGAATTTTACTCCGACTTAATTACTTGGAAATTGATACCACTATGATATTTTAATTGCAAATTAAATCTATTTCTGTATAACAATATGAAATAGTCTATAGTAAAACAAAAGTATAAAATGCTATACTAAATAGTCATACATACTGAAATTAGTCACCAAAATAGGATATGTTACCTAGGATAAGATATTTTGAAAGCTATGCTAACAAGACAATTGCTACTGTGATCAATTTTATTGAATGAAACTTCTTACCAGAAATTATTAATAAGCTAGCAGTTAAAAGTTTCAATACATCATTAGGTCATTTATACAGTTATACATGGATATTATGGGAAATGATATAAAATCCGGAGGTTCGTTTGAGATGTCGCCCAGGGGCTTATTCTCTTAACCTGTCAATTGATAGAAAATACGTGATAATATTCGTATTTCGTAACATTCTTAACTTGATGATTAAGCTTGCCTATTTGTGACTTTATCTGTTAAAATATACCTCGCATGCAAGATATATTGTATTGTATTCTTAATATTATTATCAACAACTAATACATGCAGTCTGTACAAACAGACTTATACCCGAGGCTACCAAAGTATAGTATAGCACAGAAAGGCTATGTATGTTAAGGCCGTATAGATGAACCACAATGGTTAGAGCTTGCAAGTGTTACGGTATAATCCTCCGTCCAGGGTATAAAAGCTGGGAGTTTTTAAGTGAGGGATAGTTGGAAAGACTTGGGATGTCGTGTATCCAATCATTCTGAATTAGCACTAATCCACTCTAAATGCATATATCATATACTACTACAGAGTAATTCACAAAAGTAAATGTTGCATATACGAAATCAGTTGACTCTCTATATATAGGCACGTATATATACGAGTATATATAAATTTTTCAAAAATAAATTTATAAATAAGTACACTCATGTTGATTATACAAATAATTTAGAGGGTGGCAGTATCCATGTGCGCTTTAATGGACCTATGCCTATTGAATTACTGGAAAATATATGAAATTTGCTATCGACAACGTATATGTAGACATAAAAGAACCAAGTAGTTAGATGATATGATAGTTATAGAGGTTGGATCATAAATAAATGCTTAATTAGGTCGCAGAGAAATGTGGCATCTTGAACTGTGTATAACAGTAAACACAATACCTGAAACATGAACGTAATCTGGGCTACTATGAAAGGATAGCAGTGTAATTTATGGCCATATCTAGGCATCAACAAATACTGTAATACTTGAATATCGGGCTGCTAATAGATTTATTGTACTCATACAACAGTAGGCAGAAAAATGACTAGCAAACAACATGAGCTACTAGGATCTAGTTTATACTATCAGGCGTCACTTTGTCTGGCATTTCAAAGCAGGCGATAACTGATTACAGATTTGCTTCTAGCAGTACGTAATTTCTTTGCTTCATATTTTACGTAGCTATCTGTTCATACATACAGTATACAACTTCATACTTACTGAAATTATTTTATCGTAGTTAATATGTAGATATACGAGCAGATAAATATAAAGATCACTTCATTTATACTCTATCAGCATAGGCCGGAAATATAGTAGCTAATGATAATTTCCAGGGTCTACTTAAAAAGTAAGTATCGTTTTTAGGTAGTTCCTATAATTTCTTTACATGTTACGTACAGGATACTCCAAACGTCAATTAAAAGGCTTATATAGTACTTCCTTTTCTAAGTTTAGAATAAATTGAAGTCTTTTTGGCTTAAAAGTGCAATATATATTCAAAGATTACAATAGTAGATGTCATTCACTGTGAAGTTAAGTTTTGTATATTTCCGTTTTCTTCTTTCTTTTGTTCCCTAGATATACTCGTAATTGATATACGTGTATATATCGCTTTGACTTAAGTTTTTTTTCCGTAAATCTTTTGGTTGTTTAAAAGTACGATATTTACTTCTTGTTTTATAAAGCCAAGTTTAAGAAAACATAAACTGATATTCACAACAATTTATGAAATTATAATTGCTTCCTTAGTCTGATAAGAATTAGTAAAGGTATGCCTGTTTCATTTATTTATTATTTCTAATTTCTCTCTCCACCCGTTTTTATCCATTTTGAATTTTAAAATAGGGCTATCTGTAACTTATAGTAACTATTGAAACTTAAAATAATTTTTCATGCCTTACATCATAAGATATCTTGGAAATGTCAATCTGAATAACAAGTAATTGTCAATGTTGGCTTCTATTGATTATTTACTGTAATTCGGTATACGTCAATTCCTCAAAATATCTGCTGTGGTACTGCCAAACATAAGCCAGTATATACTTATTATAATTAGTGTCTATGACGTCAAATGTAGGATGGAGTTAAGCAGTGAGCAACTGAGCATACTGTTTTTAATAGTGTGCTTCTCTGTTTGATAGTCGGTGTCGCAATCGTATGAGGTTTAAGTTCTCATCTTGTTACTACACCTTCAATTTTTTATTCATTTGTCATAATAAATAATTTTGGTTGCGATTACTATGAACGAAAAGGGTTCATGGAAGACAGCACGTAAATTCAAGTCTGGAAAACAATGATAGTTTCCCAAGAGTCCAAAGTAAGTAATGTGCTAAAAGTTTCATAATAGCGATGAAGATCAATTCCGTGACGTAGTTTTCTCGAAATAATCAGGTATCATAATTGTACAATGTACATGTACACTGGCATAGTATAGCTTATTAACAATAGTGATATAATTTTATACTATAAATTCGGAATTACTGTACCTGTTAGCGCGCCTATGCCAGATATTACTTCAACATATATAAGATTTGGAAGGTATCATTACCTTTTCCATTATACGTGACCGGGAATGTATTCAGCTAAGTCTGTTTAAATATGCTAATAACTTGTCCAGTCATAGTTCCGGAAAACTCAGTAATATAAACATTTCAGAGTTACCTCTCAAGCAAAATACGCATAGTGAGTGCGGTATTCTAGTTAAACTTTAGAAAGTGAAGACAGTTTCTTCTATTACATTCTTATTTCAGGCATGCATGCTATGTTGAATAACTAGTTTAAAGACTATAAGTATTTAAATTATTTGTAAAGGGTTCGAGGCCAGAATCTCGAAAAATTGTTGGAAAATTTCCATGTTTATTCCTACGTACGCTTTCGTTTCTTGCTCTTATCATTTATCTACAATTGATACACTTAAAAGAGTATTCAAATTTGAATTATAAAACGTGATTCTAAATACAAAATTAACAGTTTTATTGAAAGTACAGAAAAGGAACTGTAATCTATATAATAACCTGCTGTAGCTCCAAAGTAGATCATGACGCAGTCAAGCGATTCCGTTTTTGAGCATTATGAAATAAGCTCAAATTACATAAGCACAAATTACAAAAGTACTACAAGTTGCCATACATGTATACCGCAACTGTTAGAATCAACAGTATTTTTGATATTACATAATTTCTATACACTACAATGTACGATATCTATAGCAGAATGTATAGACATATACAAATTTCATTTACTCATTTTACAGAAAATGGAAAGGATAGTATATTTACGATAAATATTTCTTTTCAGCTTCTTCTAATGTCAAGTTGTAATGTGATCGAAGGGAACGTATAATAGCCTAAAATTGAAACATGAATAGTATTACTTCTTGGAGTATACTACATGAGTAAAACCGTTTACTGTACATTCTACCTAAAGTCAAAACTGCGTTAGTGCTTAAAATCAAATAGTAAGCAGTAAAATACCTCAGGCAGGAGAACATCATAGCAATAACTGCGACACTGAAAAAATATATCGTCCGGATTTAAGTCGTTGTTAATTTCATAATAAATTTCTTCTAGCGTACTCATCAATTCGTGGTACTATGTCCCCAATATTTAAAATCACGTAAATGGCAACAATTAGTCAGTATTATTATAAAATATGACAAGATTGATTTTCGCTGACCAATGTTCTTCTGAGTGACAGGGGCCTCGTTAAACTAACGAAGCCTATATATTACTTACTTGATTTTTGTGTATTGGTCCAAAGCCAGCTTGCAATTTTAGATCCGCAACAGCCGACCTACTTCCCAGTGTAAAAATTTTATGACGCCAACTACTTTCTTCCCCAGCATGTATTCTCTTAAGCATGCTCTTCATATCATCACTCACGATGATATTCATTAAATCCTGGCTTAACTGGCTACAACATGACCAGATTTGTCGTTAACTTGGCTTAAATTTGAGTTAACTATCAAATTGCAGTTAATTCATACCGATTAATAACTGTATCATCATCTTCGATTTCATCTTCATTTTCACTTTCTAGTAATAAAATGTATTAATTAAAATTAGTAAAGGATTCCTTCACCGAATCTGTTCTACTGCATGTTATGAATAAATTTATAGTGTATCCGTACCATATTTAAGAATTTCTTCAGCTAAAAATTCAATATCTATGATAAAACGAAATTAGGCAAAAATCGCAAATCAATAATTCAATACCTATGAAACTACCGATTGAAATATACCCTCATCTGTGCGGTTCAGGAAAGACTCAGCAAGATTTACGGCTTGCGTAAAATCTTCATGGAGTTTCTCTTCAAGATGTCTCGCCTTCCATCAACAAAATCCAACAACTAATAATTAATTTATTTATTAACGTTAAGGAATCGGTATATCAATCACTCAGTTCGTACTCTATGTTCTTGGCATTCATCAAAAAATTGCCATTTTCGTGTATTTGGAATACTGTATCTACGTTAGAAAGAATTCTTTTCTCAATAACAGTTCCTTCTATCGAAAAAACGCTTAGAGACGCATCAACGCATCATTACAATGTAATATAACTTCAGTTAAAATTATAGTTTGATTTGCTAATAGTCGATAAAGTAAATTACACATACATGTCTTGAATTTGAAAGAAGATGATAATAAATTTTGCAGCCTTATTCGTGCCAAGAATATCATAGATCTAATAGCAGTCCGAGTGTGTCAGAGTTAAGCACATGTTGCAAATACGTATGAAAATTCATCTGATATTTATCTTACCATTGCCGGCCAGTAGGAAAGCAATTTGTGTTTGTACCAAATTATATCACCAGGTTCAGGAGTTCCTAATAATTTTTAAAATAAAAGTTTTTCATAATTAAATAACATACGATACTTTAGTAAATCCGTGGTATTAAAATAAAATTTTAAAAACTAGTACAACATACGAGTTACTTCTTCATCCGTTGTGTTATTGTTCTTGTCGCCTGTAATTCGGAGTCAATCGTATAAGTATCTCTTCAGTTAAGAGCCGTTATAAGTTATTGTCTTACAGACAAGAATGTAAATTTATACCATTGTCTATCTTGGATACTCGGTATTGATCTTTAATGTAGTCTTTGGCTTCAGTCATAGCTTTTTTAAACATTTCTTTTGCTACTATCTTTCCGAACAAAGCTATTCACGAAGTCATGTAGTCTCTTAGTACAATTGATTTGTCCCTCACACTAACTAGTGTGAGTGTTAGTGCGAAAATGGATAATCCTATGCTAAGAACTATGTCTCTATATGTCTATGCGTATATTGCAAGTTCTACATATATTTTTATCTGATCTAACTTTTCGAATGCATCCCTGTCTTTATCATTTTCCTCTTTTCCTTGCAATTCCATAACCGGATTGAATTTGAACTTGACTTGAAGCTTTCCCTGTTGTTTCATTATTAACATGAAAATCGGTAAATGAGCAAAATTAATGCAGCTTGCATATCTTAAAGTAGCTACATATGATATAGCTGAAAGCAGTATCATATTAATGAAATATATTCGACGCTGTCAAAGAATCCAAGCTACATACATGGAGTTTTCTCCGAAGAAAGAGACAGTTATGGTTTCCGTTGCGTCGCTAGTTTCTATATCAATTACCTAAGAATGGCATACAATGCAACATCAACTCAAAGCTGGTTAAGATTGTACTGGAGCGTTTCAACTTTTCAACCAGAGTTATTTATGACATAAAGGGAAATCCAGAGTAAGAAATTCAGCAGATTATGCATTGAAAAGGGATTAAGCTAACAACTACATACACACGTGGTAATAATTATAATTAAGAAATCAATTTAAATAATGTTCCGTTACCTTTGCCGGCCACCAAGGGCAGGTAGGAAATTTGGCCCAAAGGTAGTCGCCTTCTGAAACTTAGAGCCGAATAAATTGTGTTAGTAATTTAGTATCTTATACGCCTACACTAGTCTCTTGATGCTTTAACTAAACTACAGCAAGCTAGCTTTAGTCAATCCATGGCAAAAGGTTATGTATACTATAAATACAATAGCTGCACAGAATGTAATACTATATAAGTTGAACTATGGGTGTGATAGTTTTGGTTTATATTGGTTAAAAATACATTAAAATCGTGTTTAATTTAGAGCTATATATCAGGCAGACAGTTTATGATAGAGAAATTATAATTACATTTGGTGTCTTCGTTATCATTGGTATGATTATCTGAAGGTAAATTAAAAATATTTTACAATTCAATTTATACCACAATAAAATCCGCATTGACATGCTGAGACTTTTATATTAACCGAAGCATTGCAGGAAAAGAAAGCAGTTATTACTATTTACCATTCTTACAACAGTCAGCCAATTGACTTAATGTTTCGAATCCTGTTAAATTATTAGCTTGATTAAATATTTTCGTAAATGTAATGCACAGCTCGAACATATTATTAGACTTGACTATCTATTTCATTATTTATAAAAAAGTACGGGCGTACCTTCCTTCCCCTTTGATAAATCAGAATCATCTGCAATTTCTGTTACTTGTATTCCAAAGAGCGTCTTCGGCTCCTGAATTGGAATTATATCATAACCAAAATCTGACTCTTTATCACTACTGTCAGTATCGGAGTATGTACTTCTAACATTTCTTGTCTCAGGTACTAACAAAGTGTCGCAATAAAAACTGTGAGCACAAACGACCCGTAATAATACATAAATAAATTATATATATTCAATTCTATTGTTATTGCACTTACCATAGTTTATTTCCTTGAATATGGATGCCATGTCTGCAATATATGAGTAAATGAGTTAGAAATATGCGCTAAAGTTCATGTAATTTAGTACATTATATCTTTCAGTTTTGACATACCCTTATCCTTCCGGAGAAAAAGACGTTCCGCAAGATTTACAGATTTCATGAAATCCTCAGAATATTTACTTTTCTTTCCCGCAATCTACAAGTAATCGAGCATAGTTATTATAGATCAATCTATACTGTTTAATAAGAAAAATTGAGGATTGTTATCAGTCAATTAATTTTAAAATAGCTACCGAACATCAAGTCGTATACTGAGCTCCTTAAATCAGGGAATTGTACAATAAATTAAGCCCTAGTTCTTTAACTAACCTTGTATCGTTCGCATTCAGAAAAAAAGAAAGCCCAATTTTTCATTCTTGCAGTTATTAACCTAATAACGAATCCATCTTATTCTTTAGTAACGATCCAAAAGGTGGTACTAAATTAAGTTGGTAGCGGTATCATTATACGAAGAATATGTGCTGCTATGATGATAGAGGTGAATACTAACGTTTGATTGCTAATTAAAAACAGAATTTTCAATTTAGTAATCTTTTCAATCTTCTTAGTAGTCCTTTTAGTCTTCTTAGTAGGCTTATTAGTCTTGTTAGCTTTCTTATAGGTTTTGAGCACCTAGGAGGTATAGACAGCTAAGAATGATTGCTGAACATTAAGAGGAATACTTTACTCTGCTATTTCTTACTAGACAAGGCCAATGAGGATCCTTTTCGTATTTATACCAAATGATATCACCAGGTACTGGAGGTCGTTCTAAAATCAATGAATAAGGAATTACCTAAGAGTATGTATGCCAAAGCTTTTCCCTCTGCAGAGATTCTTTATAGTGATTCTAGCGTAATTATGTCACATACTTGATAATTGCTTTTGCGGAGTTAAACCTTCTTCCATAAGTAATGCATCATCGTCATCATCTTTATTAAAGTCGTAGTCAGAGGAATCGCAATCTAATTTTACATCGTCAATCTCAGATATGCTCCTAAGCAAAGCCAAGAAACATTAAGAAATATGCGTATTTAAGATGTAATCACTTAATAAAATCTATTTTGTATTTTGAACATTATCTGGTTTATGAGCGACATCGACCATCGCATTACAACAAGCTACCTCAAATACAGTGTTATAATTGAATTCATACAGAATAAGAGTATCTATGAATATTGACTTACCTAATCGCAGTTATACCGTCAAAATTATCAGACAATGCACTGTATTTACTACTATCAGCTTTTTGAGAGTCGATGACTATTTCTTTTGTATCGTATGTAGGATCAACATTCGACTGCCAATCTAATAATTTCCTTTTCTTAGCAATTTGTATCGTTGCATCTGGAATATCACCATCAGAGTCTAGTATAGAAATGGGATAATAAAGCCTTTGTATAAATTATAACACTCATCAGACCAAACAGGCAATGTCAATAACTAACCATCTTTTTTTAAGGAGTCAGCTAGCCTGTTACCATTGCTTGAGGACAGGCTATTATTGACAACTACGGATATTAAATTGCCGTATAGTTTTAAGCATAAAAATGTACCTGTATGTCAACTTAACTTCATTTTAACAACACTGTATCATTCGAAACTCTTTAATAATTTTAATCCACTCTTACCATTCAAATGCTCCGAAGTAATAGATTGGGGACACACTTCTGTTGAAGAACTGATATATTGCTTTATCTCTGCCATAGCTTTTCCAAATAATATCTTATTCCCTGATATAAAGATGACTTTAATTAAAATTTTCGACTGCAGTAGAAATTGAACAATTCGCAAATAGTATAAAACTGAATTTTTAACTGTAGTGTTATCATATCTGACTAAGACCATATTTGTAAATGATCAATGATCACTAAACTGCAGCAGTAAATATTCTATCTTAAGTTTAATAACGTCAAGGATCATACTGTGGCTTCTATTGGCTTTCCCATGATCGACCATTACATTATGTTCGGCACAATTCCATAAGCGAATAGACTTTGAACTTGTAATTTTAGCTCTTAAACGTAATAATTACCGTATGTTAATCTCGATGAAATATCAGCCATAATTATATCCCCAAATCTAGCAGACCAACTTACTCAGAATCATCCCCGAAACAGGAAACAATAATCTTCTTTTTACCGCCTTGATGCAAAACCTTGGTAACCTGTTCGTTGCGATATAGAAAGATAGGCGTACAACAGATTATAAACTTACAATCGAAATAATCGTTTAACATTCCAGTGGCCAGGTCCACTTCATAAGAGAACCATGATTTAGATATAATAGAAATTGACTACATAAAAAACTACATCTGTGCACTATAATAAAGCCTATCAAAACTTTATACTCGTTCACCTTTGCTGGCCACCAAGGATATTTATTTATTTTAACCCATACACAATCGGCAACGGAAGCTATAGTTAATAATTTTGAATTATTACAAACTGCGAATGGTATGATATCTGTTTATATAAAATAAATTTTACACATGATTTTACTGCAAATATGTACTGAATTTATACGTATATAGTACTATAAGTAAGACTTCATTTTCTTATTTATCATAAAGGCGTTCCGATACTATTGTAATATACTAGAAATATTACGTACTCTATATACGAATCAGAGCTACTATCGGGCCAGATGTGCACTAATTGTAAGTCATTTTTTGTGAAAATTTCAAAACTAAATACTTGAAAGTTGGTGCTACTAACCGAAGTTCACGATTGGTCAGAGCAATGTGTATATATAGTATCGATATTACGAAAATATGTGCGTGTTGTACAGATGTAATTCCTGAATGATTTGCATGTACAGTAGTATAATTCATTATTAATCGCTATGATATAGTAATTAATTACTAATTGATTACAATTATTACAACATTACACTATATACAGTATATAACCCGCACGATTATACGAGTATGTTAGTGTATTGCATATGCTCGTTATACCGTATTAGTTTGCAGTTGCATTTATCAAGATGCGATTTTGGGGTTGGCTTCGATTTTAGTCTAGTATACTGCCGGTGTTACAACGAACAGTTTGCTAAAAGACTTCTCGGTGCTGCATTAACAATGTTAACAAATCATCGATTTAGGTGTATTAATGTTAGCATTTCTATAAGATTTGGCGCATTTTCTTACTTGATGATATCCTAGGAAAATTACGCTATACCCAATAAAATGGTATGTCTTAAAGTGGATATTGAACAGGGCTGCCTAGTAAGTTACACTGTAGAGTTGATATTGTAATCCTGTAATTGAAGGCCTGAAACTACCTCTAAGCTGTAGCGAATTTACAGCTTTTTGGTCATCGAATAATAAATATCGTTCTACTGTATGTAATTGAAATTGAGATTGCATCTCTATAGTCTCATTGATGAGGTAATACAATGAATTGAAAGATTAACTTTCAACTGACGTGACTCTTTGCAGAAGTTAATTAGGTTTAAATTTTTGACAGAAGTGAAGTATATTAGGTTATTTTACAGTAGTATAAGTACATTACCTTCCATTAGCTGATTTAACTCTGCTTAAACCTTGTACTGTATCTATCCAAAATAATAGAGAATCCTTCCGATTCGTTTACCTAGTAGTCAATATTAAAGCTACAAAATACAAGTGAAGGCGATAAATCCAATAGGCATTTTTAGTTATGAGTTCATTACTGGAAAGCAATAAGCTATGACAGCAGTTCTGGAGTAAACAAGAAATAAACGGGCCTAGTACTATAAGTTTGTGCCTTTATTTGTTATGGTTGGCACTTGCTTGCTTAATTTAACAAGCATTTCAAGGTCAACGACTAGTAGTTCGTGGAGCAGTTCATGGCGGTTATGCTGCATAATTTGAAATCACTTTATCAAAATTTTGCGCTACCAGAGCATCAATAATACTATGTACTTAAGATATATATATTGGCAGAGAATGCCTGCTGAATCTGTTATTGAAGTAAAGCATGTCAATTTATCATAACACAGTATCTACGATTTCTGACGGCATATCGAGAACCAACTCGACAAGATCAACACATTCCAGGTTAGTTACTAGTCAACGGGTAAGGTTTAACATGAAAATCGAGATCATTTTATTATATTCTACCACAATGTCATAAACTGCTCGTGTACAATGTTTTTTGTAAAATAAAATTTACAAGCTCTCTATAAAAATGCTAGTCGTAAAAGTATGAATAATCGCCCAATTAATGAAGCTCTAACTTATTGCAATGTGCAATGACGATAGGTTAGCTACTTGCTGTGATAGCTAAAGTAGTGTTTGATTTCTTGTTCAATATCTTATGTAATAGCATGAAAGAGGAAGAGATTTGTGGTCACAGTAAATACTCGTATGACTGACCTAAGGAGGTTAATATGGCAGTAATTCGATTCACTTTCAGTTCGACTGCTTGTAGTTACCGATTTACCAAGGGCGTTGAAGTAGACCTGAGTGAAGCAGATCTTATTTTTTCCTGCAGTATACCGTGGCGCAAGGATTTATGCGCGTTTAAGGTACTGTACTGAGGTACTTACGTAATCACTCCAGCTTTATTCCTACAGTACACTACGGTTACGGTTATACAGTTACTACCAGTTATAACCGAAACTCCTGATTTTTCCGTTACAGCGTTTGATTCGATTTTTTCCTTTAGTTTATACAGCAATCTATAGAAATTAATAGATTGCCCGACACTCCGGGCAATGTACAGTATGTCAGTACAGTAATAGAAAACCCTTTTTTACAATCTGGGCAATGTACATACTGTACAGTACTGTACATGTGTGTACAGTACTCTGTATTGTACTGTACAGTACTGTAGTGCTGTACTGTACAGTACAGTACTGTACAGTATTGCACTGAAAGGCTATGCACTGTACTGTACTGTAAGTGACACAGTCATACCGTGCAGTACTGTACAGTACAGTAAAGTACAGTACTGTACAGTATTGTCTTATTTTATGTACTGTACACTGTACAAGTGTACAGTACAGACTGTACAGTGCATAGCCTTTCAGTGCAATACTGTACCACTGTACTGTACTGTCTGTACAGTACAGCACTACTGTACAGTACAATACAGAGTACTGTATAGTACAAAGAAATGTACGGTACAGTACAGTACATTGCCCAGATTATAAAAAAGGGTTTTCTATTACTGTACAGTGTACTGTACATTGCCCGGAGTATCGGGCAATCTATTAATTTCTATAGATTGCCCGGGCTTTCTATAGAATGCCCGAATCCTTCCTTACATGGACCGTGACACCGTACTGAGTGTACTGTACTGTACAATAGTTCAAGGTGTTGACTGTACACAGTGTACAGTCTGGTAAGGAAGTGCTAGTACTATACTGCCACTAAGTGTACAGTGCACTGAACACCACTGTACTGTCTGATTGATTTGTGATCATTTTTGCTGTGTTTCATTCTGGCATTGATTGCTACATCATTCTCCATTTTGGTTATATTTAAATGAAAGACATGAAGATATGACGGCCGAATTATTTGTTAGTAGTTTGCAATTACATGAGGATCTTCATCTTAAAATTAATTTAAAGGACAAGGTAGAGAATCTTAAAATTAAAATTTCTCGCCACTGGGATATCTCTATTGACTATCAGAGTGAGTTACTATTTCATTAAACGTCTAAACACTGTGTGCTGTACTGTACAGTACAATATTAAAGTAGTTTCGTTAAAGTACAGTTCTCACTTCCTACCTGATTGAATGACATCAAATTAATTTTAAATGCTACTGCTAACTGTTTTTAGTTCTCATTTCCAATACTCTGTATTTCTACTGTATCGTCTGTACATATGCGTAGCTCGGTAGTGTAGTTGCAGCAAATTTAGATCAAGTTAACTTATTGTAATAATGACATTGCATTTGACGTATCGGACTAAGATTTAGCTTAGTTTATAAAGGTCATCTCTTGACCGATAGCGTAGCTGCAGTAAATTTATGTGAACTTGAAGACATTGTAATAGTGATATTACATTTCATGTATTGGACTTAGATTTAGTTTATAAGGGTCAGCTCTTGACTGATGGTAACTCATTGGAATCATACAATATACGCGAGAAAAGTACCGTCTACCTTTTACCCAAGAAGCAGATTGTAACGACGGAAGAAACTACAGGTAAAGCTATAGTTGTACACTACTGTATTCATATTATTAACTGTAAATAATGTAATCATTACTTGTTTAAATGATCCAATGATACAGTAGTTCATCTTTTTGCAATCACCCATTAGGCATTAACTTAAAAGCAGATTCTAGCTAATATATTGTATTTTCATGATGATCCATTTGACCATTCTCTAACTTTCAGTAATACATACGGTACTGTACTGTATTATTGTGATATACTGACAAACTGTACTTTAGCCATTTCTGGGTCTTGCATGTTTCAAAGTTGTTACGTTGTTGGTATATTTGCTAAATATGTAACTGTAGTTTTTAAGTAGGTTAGCATATTTGAAATGCACCAATACCTCACACAAAGTTATAAAATGCATTGTATGTGGTCTTCATAGTAGGACCACGTATTTAATCGTTCGAGCATAATTATTCGTTACGAACTTGATGTAAGGAGTAAATTATACACATACCCAAACGTATGAAAAACTACTATTATAGTTTTACTTCTATCCTTTCTTTTGACCCTCTTCTCTTATTTCTTACAATTTGCTTAAATTGTCTAACTCTTTCAATTGTAGTTAATGTAAATGAATTGATTTCGAAGCTAAGGAGAGCTATGCTCAACCCGAAGGTCTTAGAAAAAGTAGGTATACTTGTACTCTGTATCTTTATTGAATGTTCTTTCTTTCGTATGTTGTAACTCATTAAGAAATAACCTGCTTCTATTGGTGTTTCAAAAAGCTTAAATGCACTAAATTCAAAATTAGTCAGTGCTAGAGATCACTACATTTAACGCAGCTAATTTATGTAGGGTGATACATTGATGCTTGTCAAGCTTATGCGAATGTAATGCATAGGCATCTTATGCGGCAAAAGCTTGACCGTGACACTCCGACATCCTAAAATGTGCGGTTACCACAGTTTGTAATTTTTAGGAGTTAAGTTTAGCTATCGCAGTAATTTATACCACAATACGTGTGCTTCATATTGTATTTTCATTTTACTTTACTTACTTTCAATCATTGCCAACTTGGCATTTTAATCAATTACTAATGTATAGTTACATATTTTTCCTGACAGTCCAGTTTAATATATATTGCGATGTTATATAAGGGATGATAGATACTAGTTACTTACTATTAATTATCGTAAATATTGTATTGGCTTTTGTCTTGAATATTTATGCAGTGTATGCAACTGTTATACAAGTATTTCATTATAACGCGTGTTGCTATCTTATACGATACATTAGGCGTAAATGAAAAGATTTTCTATCTGGCCTATATTATGTTACAAAATCAATGCTACTTGTACTTATGCAATAGCCACACTTAAGAAGCCAATACAGTACAGTTGCAATTGTTAACTACAACTTGAAATACATTACATCCTACCTAATGGTTGTAGTTGCAAATCAATTAGCAACATCTTCAGTTGAAATGGACGTAAAATAACTATGACAGGAATGATGATATATATTAGTGTAGCTAATGCTCATAAACTCATTGCAGGGTTGTTTACTATCGTATTACCATCAATTCTACATTAAATTGTATACATTTTTCGCATTTTAGATCAGTACCGCTTTCGATAAGCCCGAAGTCATTCAACAAGTACATTCAGCCATTCCGGGTCTACGAGAAAACACCATTGCTTTTAGTAAGATACGGCAACGGAGACATTATATCAAACAGACGTATTTCTTTATAATGTAATCTAAAACATTAATATTATTGATCTGTAATCATATCATCTACAATTACTAGATATACTTGTAGATAAAGACCTTATGCGAATGTTAATGGATCCTTCTAATCTAGAAAGGTACAGAGCAGTTTTAATCTTATACGCTCACTTGTTTACTATCCAGTTTAAGATACTGTATTGCTGTACCCGATATAAGCTTTTAACTAAGTAATTATTGTACGATTATTACGGACTCTTGAGCCCGGAACTTATGACCTAATTTCATACTGTTTCCTTTAATTAATGTTGCCTTCGGGGATATAAGCTGGTCCCTTTTTCAAATCTGTTATTTCATTATTCTAGTGTGATTAAAGCTCATCCAGTTCTTGGTCAAGCGGTATTATATGTTATGAAAGCTACCGGAATAAATGTAAGAGAAATACCTCTACGAGACGGCGCATCACTTCGCCGTCAAGTCCATAGCAACGGAGGAAATTCGGATGATTCTAACGATGATACCTACGAATTGTCTAATCCTGAGCAATTTCCCATAGTAAGTGTGACCAAAACTTATAAAATTACTGTCACAGACAACGGTATGACAGCGGTTATTCTACTTGTGATAGGGTGATGTATACGATACTTTCCGTCCATATGGATCTGGTGCGACCATAGGTGCGACACAAACCTCAGAATCAGCAGCAGGCACATCGCAAACACAGCTTGTTACTCGACAGCATTTGGAGGCAGCCCTAGCAAGTGCATTTACATCATCTTCTACGCAAAATGATAGTGCGGAATCATTGCAATCACAACGACATGAGACAAGAGATTCACCTACTACTTCTAGTGTTGACCAAGAGCCCAATAGGATAACGTCTGATTTATTAAGCCAAGCCCTTGATAACGCTTTAGGCAGTGATAGAAGGAATAATACTATATTGCAGGTAATACTACTTTGCCTAGCTTGGTAATATTGATAGATGAAAATTATAGTTCGTGAAACTTTACTTTAGACGGATATAGCTTGTTTTGCTGTTACATTTTTTAAAGCATAAACGACTTTTGTTGAAGAGATTAGTAACGAAGATCATGATCAATAACTGCCATAGATCTACGGATAGCTAGATTTTACTCTCTTGTAACAATATAGTGTGTATTTAAAGTTATAATTTACAGCTGTATTTCATTTTTAATGATTCATGCCTACTTTTATCTATAGTTTATTTGTACAGGCTCTGATATATATTATCATAGAAAATCTTGCATATACGTCAATAGAACTGCATTTTAGTGTCATATTTCTCTATAGAATAATCGTAATAGCTTCGATATAGTATTTCTGTTCATTAATTTGGTGCTTCTATAACGTTTTAGGAACGTTCACAAGAAAGACAGAAACAGGTATATAAAAACATCTACTAAATAAGCTATAGCTAAAAATATAGCGTATTAATTACGGTATAACTAATCATTATAGATTCAAATTTTACGTGAAATGGGTATTCAGGATGATGCCTTAAGTCTGCGTGCTCTAGAATTAACGAATGGAGATATTAATAGAGCAGTTAACTTGATTCTAAATGGTGATATCTAATTTATGGACAGTCCTTGCAGCATGTGTACGGAGATACATTTAATTGCCAGTGAACTCTATAAATTATACGAAACTTTAAAGCTGGGGATCATTCGTTATTCCTTATTACACCAGTGCATCTAATCGATTATAGATATCTGCTTTAAGCTTAGTTGCTAAATTGTACGGTTTATTAGTATATGTTATGACTTAGTATCACAGTTGTAAAATGTATTATTATTAATTTAAATCTGGATTAAAATACGACTTGTCAAAAATTCGACATGCTCCAAGCTGATATAATACAATCATGTAGTTCCATTGATATATTTTACATTGGTAACAACTAAGGAATTGATTTATGAATTACTATAATAATTATAATTACAATTATTTGTGTTAAATTGTTTACGTTTACTGTATAATAAATCTAATTAATGATATTAATTTTACTTTAATCTGAGAAAGTAATTTTTTTGTCTTGCAGTCTTTGCCTCTCCAATTCCGAATGGTATTAGTAGTAATGTAAAATCATTATATCACCCTGTGCACCACATAGATATGATATATAGTACAACTGCATCGAATTGTAAATTTTTATATGATTAATTAATTAATTGATATTAATTAGAGATACCGTACGCAGTAATATATTCATCGTTACAGTTTAATCTCAATTTGAATTCGTAATTTTTGAACTAATAGTAAGTAATTGTCAATATGGTAGTATCTGTTTTCATCTCATCATGGCTGCCTTGATTTTAATCTAATCATTTAATGCTTAATTTAGAGCTTTGTAGACGCTGGATTTGGATACATTGTTTGAATTAAAATTTTACTTTCAACATGTATTAAGCCTACTATATAGTCCTTGTGGATTTTAAATTATTATTATATAGTGCTGTACTACATGTAGTATGGGAAGGATTTCCAGTGATCGCAATTTTTGTTTAGTAATCTCACAATTCTGAAATTTACCATGTTTTTTTGTTATCTAATTTGTACTATACAACTTTGCCTATAATCCCAACCCTAAACAGCAGGTTATCAATAATGTCTATGCCATCAGTGTATGTTCTATCCGGACTATAGAATTACTACCGTAGTTTGGGTAGCATTATAACGTACTGTATGGGACAAAAGATTGTAAGTGCACAGTACTGAATGTTGTGTGCATACGTGCAATATTGTACTAACAGTAAATTGACTACATTACATGTTACATACGCTTGCATACCGCTGAGTTCGACTTCGGACGCCAATGCCGTTCCCTGCATGTAGTAATGTAACAGTACGAGCACCTTCTGATTTGTTTCGTTGTTGCATCTATAAAACAAAACTTTATGAAACTTATGAAACTTACAGTTAATTTATTTCGGAACTTATTCACAACAATAGGTACCAAGAAGTAATACGCGCAAGTAGAAACAATATGAAGTAGAAGTTCATGGTGTAGCTTTAGTAGCTTTAGTATCATAGAATACAGTCAGTAAGCTGTCATAGTCATAACCTACATTAATATACTGTATAGTATACTAGGAACGTGACGTATACTGCACAGTATATACTGTATAGATTTTATTTTTTATTTATTTTATGTACTGTACAGTACAGTATATGAGTCAGTACAGGACGGCATAATTAAATGATTGATTGATGATAAGTAAAGGTCATGATAAAACTCGTGCTGGTCTCCTTCGACTCTGTACTTATTGTAAAAAAATGATTTATTTTATACAGCACAGTACAGTGTACAGTACAGTACACTGTACAGTGGGCGTTCAGAATTGATACAACAAACAATGTACTGTACTTGATTGACAAAGGATCCGACAGTATCCCATTAACCTTTACGGGGCTGACGCCTGCTGTGGCTGGGTCCTTTTACTGCAGGGCAGGCTGTTGTTGTTCTGTTTTTACCAAGTCATTGACATCGCTGTTTTTGTTCCATTTTATTTTATTTTATTTTATTATTATTAGAACATGTTTCATAGTATCTAAAGTATTGTATTTGTTACAGAGTGCGTTGCATACTTTAATTTGACTTAAAATAGCCAGATATGGCTATACTGCCAGGGATTTGTAAGAATTTCCTTAGAAGTCTGTGATAGAGTAAGTACTGTAGCCTCACAGGCATTTGAAAATTCTAGCCATGAAGATCGTTTTCCTAGTTATCTTTTGTTTGAGTGGGGATTTGGGCATCAGGCCAATGAGCAAACGTTTCTTCTCGTCCTGTAACATTGGTCAAGATAACAACAATAATACAGTAATCCCCTTGGTTCTGGTTCTAATAATAACTGTACCACACCGCTTCCTATTATACTGTATTATACTGTACTGTACAGTATTATAATATGATATGATATAATATAACACTGTATGTTTTAAAGTAACTATTTGTTACTTTGCACTACGGAGTCTGTACTTGTACAGTACACTGAATGTACAATGTACTGTACATTGTACGTACAGTACATACTGTAGGAGTAAGATTTTTAATATTTTTTCTCTTTGCTGTGCTAGTACAGTAATTCATTAGAGACCCTCTACAGTACTGTATAGCTACATTTGTACAGTACTGTACACTGTACAGTACAAATGTAGCTATACTGTACAGTACTGTACAGTACATCGAAGTAGCGATACAGACTGCCAATGTACTGTACAGTACAGTACTGTACAGTACAGTACTGTACAGTACGTACTGCATGTGTTAACATGTACTGTACACTGTACAGCTTGTCCACCTACTGTATTATTTTTTCTTTTTTGAACGGCAGAAAATAAAGAGAAATTTACAGGATGTAGTGTCCGTGTATTTTTATTGTACGCATACTCTACTTAGTGACCATACATGCAGTATATGCATGCTTGATTGGTGTTGAAGAGTGAATTTTTTTAATAAGACCACCGACCAAAAAATTAGTTGACCATTACGAATCAGCAGTTCAACGTAGCGAATGCCATACAACAACGCATTATAATGGCCAGAGAGCTAGGCTCTCCCTTCTTTATTACATTTTTGATTACTAATACTTTCTTACTTCCTCTACTTTCATTACACTTAGGTAAGTAAGTATTGAATGTAACGACGATTTTCACTCAACCGCGATGTCATTAATTAAGCGCTTTTGTCGCGTATGCAAATATATTAGTAATATTACTATAACGCCGTAGTTCTAGCATAAGAAACTTGATCCTACTCTCACTATCATTTCTCAATTCTCCTATGTTCTCCCATGTCCGGGATATAGTTATTCAATACTTATAATATTAGTATCGCTATAATGATTGGAAAAATATATATTATTTTACACCACAGTTTGTAAATTTGATTGATTGGCGTACAGATACTGTATTTCGAGACGCAAGACAGGGTTGAATTAAAATTTGTTTTTCCGTCATGACCACTCAATGAATAACTTGTATCAATAAAATGGTTACCAGAAGTTAATTTTTTTATTTTATTTATTACGCAGTCACAAATTTTTCTTGTAGTAGCTGTTACTCAGAAGTTACGTACTATATTCATAGCTTTTAATTGACATTTCGATATTTTATAGTATATAAAAAAGTCGCAACGCATTGTATAATACTATACATGGCACACAGTAGACAGCCGTAAACTCTTCTGTAACATGATCGGATGATGGAGTTTTATGTGGATTACAATATTATACATTATATCATTAATATAGTAATCTTTTAGCTCTATACATTTGAAAAGTCATAATCCGAATTATTATTCGAGAATTATTGATAATCACATATAACGCACTGTTTCTTACTGTCCCAGAAAAAATTTCAGTTTTATCTCCTTTGTTTTCTTACTTAGTACACAATCATTGTACTTTTTTATTCTTTACAATTTTATATTGACGCATTTGATTTAATCTGTAGGTTGGGCGGTTGGTGATTCGAATAGTGATTGTAAATGTCCATCGAAGTACGAGTATAATTGTACGCGGCTTTATAATCAGGTTCAGGATGAGAACAAACCAGAAAATGGAAAGGCATCTGCTAAAATGTGCGCATTTGTGCATTGCTTACACAATGCCTATACAGATGGTTGCCAATGTAACTTGCATTTGAAGCAGTTTTATGCCACATATCAAAAGTTTCAACCCCAGTGTCATAATAATTCTTCAGCGACACCAACGTTTTTGCCTACTCAGCCTAATAGAGTAACTACAAGCGTAGATTATAAGTGCCGTCCCTCTTATGATGATGCGTTGCAATACAAAACATGTTCGATATTTGGCAGTTGGCACTTGCGAACATTTGATGGTGGACTACAAAGTTGCACCTCTTCTATCTCACGAAGCCAAAGTGGATCATGGCCTGTAGTTAAAAACAAGCACTTCATGGTGCAGGGCAGTTTCCATACTGCTAACCAATATACTACAGCACTGCGAATGAATAAGGTATGATAATATTAACAGGGATGCTTTTTTTTGTAATAACATCAGATATAAATATTTCTATTACGCTTCCGTAAGTAGTTACGAAATTGCTCCCATCGTCGATGCTGTGTTAGAGCAATGGTCATCAATTTTTGCGTTACATTCACTGCTTTTATTGAAAACGATAAATTTCTGGATTAACTAATGTGTTGTACATTCGTTTCGTTCATTTTTGGTTCTCTTTATAATAATTTAAATGAAAGTTATCTACATGAAACTTACATTCGCGGTACCATTTTACTGTAATTCATTATTAATACCCCAGTAATTCCCTAATCATCCAATGGTATATACTGTACTGTAGTATGTGACGATACAGTGTTCAATACCTAGATGATTTGTTGGGAACCCAAGAAGTTCTGAAATTTATTATCGTGCTAACCCTCTACTGTGAAGACATTAAGCTAAACCAGGTTTTAGCTAGTAATCACAATTTACGGTGTATCAAATTATCAATACCAGTGATGGACAACTACAGTAATGCCAGACCGTTGAATAGACTGGCTAGGCAGCAACAGGCTGTGAGTTGCTCTGCCATTAGCAGGATTAAATAGTCAGAAATAGCAGATACTTGATTTTTTATTGCATGCCTCTGCTGTATTACATGTTAATCATTATAAAACTGTTGAGATTTAGGAATACTTAAAATTGGTGACGGCAATGTGTTTTATTAAATTCCATGCCTTTATGCGATTTTAAATTTACAACTAATCCAGTAAAATAACATCAATAACCTGACTAAACAACTTATCAAATTTTGATGTCACTAATACAGTATTGTACTGTAGACAATTACAGAAAAGGATTAGGAGTGTAACATGTATTCGTAGTAGTTTCTCTTCCTTTCATTTCCTTAATTAACTGTAGCAGCGAAACCTCTAAATTTCCACTTTTACACAGATTCAGACAATTATGCGTCTTTGAGATTGTTGGAGTTGGTAATATCCCTGCGGTACCCTTTTGACAACTACTTCGATCTTGTCATCATGCGCAATTATTAACTTCTAAAGTAAACACGCATATTGACATATAGTATTGACTCTTGGGAGTACTGTAATAATGGTACCATAATACACACTACTTCAATGTCCTTTTTACTGTACTTGATATTGTATATAGATGCACCAAGCGCTACTCGACTGTCCACCAATACTACAGTACTGTTTTATGGAGAACAAAATTTGCTTTACTTGGAGCGAGTACAGAACTATTTGAATGAGTACAGTATTTAGGTGCTTAAAATTGTTTCTGGTGTAACTACTATTTTCTATGTACTGTATGATACTCGTAGTCTGTATATCATTGCTAATAATTTGCTTTTCATATTTATTAGTGACTATCAGATTCTGCGCTTTTAAAAATATTTTTATCAAACATGTGCGGTATGTCCAGTATTGTCATTCACAGACATCCTACAGGGACTTCTAAGGGAATATTCCTTTTTTGTACAAGTCCCTGCAACTGTGCAATACAGTACATTACCTGTAGCATTAGAAGAGCGAAAAATGGACTATTGTTGCGTGAGTCAGCAGATGCGCCACCCACTGACTAAGGTGCTGTTGCGTATGGTAGAATGCAGTTGCATAATTAATTGTATTGTACTGTACTCTTGTAGAATTTTTTGATGCTTTGCAAACTACCCTACCGTAGTGTTTACCTACATACTACAGCCTACGGCAACAGTGAAAAATTCAATGCTGTTTTGTGTGTTGACACAGTACTGTTCTTGCAAAAGCATGGCGGTAACAGCCTAGTAGATGATGTTACTAATGATCGTTACTATATACACCAAAAATGTACAGTGTTTGACCTAGCTCAAATTAGAAATCCATCATGGACTACAATACCAAAACTTAATCTTATGAACGTCTAGCGAAAGCCAGAAGATCGAAGGATGACCCGAATTTTGACCGAATAGGCAATATTTAATTTCGTAGTTTGATTTATAATCTTCGCTAGAAAAGCGGAGAAATTTTAACGCTAAGAGATAATCTGTACGTACGATCATGGGCGTTCCCTTAATTTCACTCCCCAAGTATTTGATATTTTAATGATTTCTGAAGTGCTCAAGAGTCGTTGATTAATAATACGATTGAGCGGAGAAAAGATTAATCTTCACTCGAAAACTGAGGGTATACAAAATAGGGACTAACTAAGTACTTTAATCATGTAAAGTATAAATCAACAAAATCGCTGTTATCATCAGTTTCTTGAATTGCAATGCAAATTTCACTAATATTTCGTAGATCGTGATCCTAAATCCATATGAAATATTCGTACAGTATCATGAGATTTATGCACCGCAAAGTAGCGGAAATTTTATAAAGTCAACGCTTCGCAGTTGAAACGTAATAAATCAGATGTTTTGCACATGCTGAATGAATTTGACAATGAGAAATAACCTTTTGGTTTGTACAAAAAGCGGTAACACTAAAAATTGACTGTATTTCAATAAGTAATAACTAATTCATTATCAGGTTACGACGATCCTACTACCTTTGTTAGCTAGGTACTATGGTTTTGTTGTAGTCTTTGCCCCCAGCTTTTCGTACTGTGATCATGTGAACAAATTAATTAAGGCTTTTATTTGATGGTAGCTAGGGTTTCAGTAACGTCATTTTATAGTTACTACAGTTTGTATAGTTATAATATTCAACTTAGTGGTACCACAGCATCTTAGTTACAATAATCATAAGAACGTGAACGTTTAGCAGCAATCCTAGATTTAACACTGGCTGATCGGCTTTCTTGTTGAATTTAAAAATTGCAAATACGCGTAGACCGTTATTGCTAAATCGAAAGTTCCTCAAGGGCAATAAAATGTTGCTACTATGACAACATTACATTACTAACAACTCTTACGATAAATAACTAATATGTCGTTCATCATAAGTTACGGACTCTCAATGTAGTAACCTCTAAGCTATCGCCAAAATTTACTGTACTCTACAAATGAATCATTTGATCTTATGGGGATTTATGACTGCCACAGTCTCTAGTCCGGACCAGTCCGCCATGGACTGTGAACGGAGCTACTACCAATCTCTTATTAAACATAATCATAATGCCCAAACTATTCACTCTATTCACCCTACAATTTGAGTGGATTAAATATCTTCACTTTTTCTTGTATTTCTGAACTGTAACTTCTTTTTCTTCTATTTAAATTTTGAACTTCATCCCCAGTTTTATATTGTCTAGGGATACTAAAAAGTATAATAATTTGTCGCTATTTCATAAAGATCCGTCCCTATAAACGCTCGTTATTTCCAGTTTGTATTGACACAACTAATTATATTTAAAAAGTTATGTAAACAAAAAGTTGACTATTACAATGCCGAAGCTAATGTTAACTTTTAATATTTATGGATTAAAATTAACATCACCCTTCTTTATTTCTCCTGTTTTTGGTTGCTCTATCAATAACTCGTGAAAAGTTTTTTATATGTTAATTTCAGCTAATCATAAAGATACCGTATACAGATTCTCTGATTGAATAACTTCACCTTGCTCTTATAGGTATCTGTAGTTATTAAGGAAGAAGACTGTACCAGTCCCAGAATTTATAAAGCGTCGATTGATAATATTCCAAGCGTATTTACTAATGGCAGTCCGAAAGGTAAAGGAATACGCGTGGAAGTCCTAAAAGAGAAAGTTAAGATGAAAATAGTAATTGAACGAATCAATACTAGCATCATTGTTCATCAAACCGGGCCTTTTTTAGCAATTATAATTACGGTTCCTTCTTCTATCGAATATACACTGACTGATAACGATAATTTACCTGTAATCTGTGAACGTGGTTGCCCGAAAGTATACGGAAATGATTTCGACGAACCTACAAAAGATTGGTCGTCAATGTATGGTGGCAGTGCTTACAACAATTGTTCTTTATCAAATTTTACAAATTATTATTTATATACTTGTACGGTAGATTTAATTACTTCCGATAATATTACAGCGCTAATGTGGACTACAAGCGCTATGGAAGATTTCTATGAGAGCAATGGTGGACCAACCCAAAATGAAACGATCGCCCAATTTTTTACCACCCCCGCAACTGATAATGTCGCGTTAAAGTTATCAAAGTCGTCATTAGTAGTCTTCATAAGTTGCGTGTTATGCATGTTATTAATCATGTAGTGTCTCTAATTCTCTTTTGCTATCAAGTGAACTAGTGGAGAAAAGAACACATTGATTGTTACCTGATATTATACTAATTTTATAACAAAACTGAAAGAAATTGGCGATGATGACCCCAGTATTTATTTTTTAATGTTAGAATGATTATCGTTACTGTCGATAGAAGTTTGATTATTACCAGTTTGACAAATATTAGCAGAATTTGATTACCATCTCAATGTAAAGGTATTACTCACAATGTAGTTTGCCAACTATATCATATTCAATGATGTAAAAATACTACTCATAGTGTATATACACAGGCTGGCATGTATTATACGTATACTTATTATTGACCTAACAAATCAGAATAGCTTATAAAGATTTCTGCCTTTTAATTTATTGTACTATGTCTATATAGACGGTCTTACATAAGGGTTTTTGTGAACATGTCTGAACGGTGATTGTGATACCGATCGATACCGTTTAACGTTTATTGTTTGATATCAAAATAAGCGTTGCTGAATTACTATGCTTTGGCATTGTACATTAACACTATGTTATTCAGTCTCATTATGAACGAGAAATACTATGTATTTCTCAAACGACCATCAGATTGTAGAGGTACGTTACTGAAAACATTACAGTACAGAGAAGCATACTTGTAAGTTATATTTTAACGATTCCACTGTACAGTTATTCAAATTAACTCTAATACACCAAATTGATTTTTAGCTTTAATTAATGATATTATTTCTTATTGTATATTATCGTTGCTGCTTATGAGCTATCAGCAAGCCAAGCAGCTACCTTCTTATTTAAATTATATTATCAATTATTGCCATTCTGTTTCTATGGAATACCGTGACAAACAGCAATAACGTTTCTGGTTAATGAACACAACAAATTTTTTGTTATCCAATTTTCAGTATTTTTGTAATCGACGTTAGCAGTGCTATAATATAATCGTTTAAAATGTCTTAACTAACGTTTTTGTTTATTGATTTATAACATTCAATACGGAACGTATGTTCTGTAATGTTTGTGTTGTGTTGTATCAACTAAATACTTTGATGTTCCAATCAGTTCATCGATTATAATATCGTTCAAAAATTTTTTATCAAATCATAACTGCTGTCAATTATCCCGGATTTACATAATACTTCAAGGGAATGAATAATCTACTATGCTCGTATATCCGGATAAGCTTTTGCTTTCTTAAAGATGCAAGATATGGCATGGCTTTTCTAAACGATAACTTTTGGAACGAACCATCATTTTACAAAATTGCTCCAATAAGAATGTGCTTATTAATATTTATGTTCTACTTACCTTTCTATATCTAATTCATTATATGTTGGATATAAAATTAATAAGGTTAAGATTTTACAGTAAAATACTGTGAACTATATAAACTCTGAGTTATTTATATTAGATTTAACCTATCACTAATTTGCTAATAATATGCATGTGTCGTGACAACAAATTTCTCTTGCCGTCATTTAGTAGTACAATAGGGAAGTAGAAAAGATGGCTATAGGAAGCTTCATATGTCTCTACTTCATGCAGCATTTGTTCAAACACAGCGTTTCTGTTTATGCTGCACTACGTAAATTATGTTTACAGTAATTAATGCCCGTCACTTTAAATTTTGTATGGTTAATATGAAATCATGCCCAACGTGCATACGAGTACAATTAAAGTGACTTAATGATACAGACAGAGTAGACTACCATATTTGTAATGCATCATTTTAGACATGTTACGGGAAATATGTAATACTGTACTATTATATAATTATTGGCAACAGAACTACGAGTTGTACGCGAAAGTTATTGGTACATACTATTGCAGTAATTACATAAATGAATTTCCAATACGACCATCTTTAATTAACTAAATTAAAATAACCTGCTACACGTTTTCTCTAACATAGCAGCAGTAGCTCACGTTAGCACTTTGCGCGGCGATACTGATGAATTATTACACTTGCTGAATTGTAAATTTGTAAGTCTAATTCATCTTTAATGTCACAATGAACACGCGCATTAATTCACACGACTGCGTTATAATTCACTTTGGGCTAGCGTGTATCAAGAAGCACTAGATGCTTTACTTAGATATTTTTTATTGATACAATATCTACATGTGGTGATCCATACGTATGTTAAAACACGATAACTCTTGACAATCACCTCAAATATACGATATGGCAATGGTATATTGGAGGAGGGTGTCCTTGCGACTTTGATTGATATCCTCCACATATATTCGCTGCAGTATATAGTGTATATGCGTGATAGTACAATACTACAGTATAATGCTCAATGGTAAGCAGAAGTAAGCGCTTAGCTACAGACGCACAATGAGCTACCATATGTGCAAATGTGATAAAGAAGGTGCACATCCATTAAAATACTATAATAGATCGCTCCGATCTCAGAATTTTTTTGCAGTGTACTCATGTATCAGCCTGCCTCGTTCTGTTTGGTAACAGTTATCGTATATATTTATGTCTACAGTTGACGGATTGTAAATAAAATTGGTTATAAAATAATTCAAGAAATTTCAATCTATTTAACTAGTAGCAAGTAAAACTCCCACTGACTATAAGAGTCGAGATTCATTGAATCATTAATAATAAGAAGAATCACAAAATGTCTATCCAAGCAAGTCTGCAGTAAAGTGAGAGTGGCATAGCTAATCGTTCCACGTATAAATGCATACAACGCTATATTTTTTTCTGCTTAGTTATTCAATAATGTTATCTATAGATGTAAATTACTGTGAGCAATCGAATACAGTTCAGACTAAATTCGAAAATTACAAGTACATTTCGGTATTATTAAATCAACACAAATCTAATAAATGATTTACTCGGCAAGAATATAAATTACCATGCTGGATTATTAAGTCTGCATTCCTCCAAGTCATTAGATGAATAATGAATAATAAAACAATACAATATAAAATTCAATCGCTTCTTTCATCATATTGTCAATTGAAATTAATCAATAAATAAGCTGCGATAACTAATAAGCGGTACAGCAGTAATAATAAAACTGCACATCCATATACAATAATCAGTCTGGTGAATAATTCTGTAACTAATTAGTCTAATTTACAAATAGTCTAGTCCTTGTAATAAACAAATAGCCCTTTCTATGTTGCTTCTCGTGCTGAACTTTGAATTGTTCGGATACACTTAAAATTCAATACGCGGTAATTATCATCCAAAAAGTTAGCAAATATGGAGTAGAGCTAAAAATTCTTTTAATATATTGGATCGTTAAAATAAATATATAATTTTCAGCGATTTGCCGTCTATATTAATGCAGCTTGTTAATGAAGAAAGCAATATCATAGATAGCGCTGCTAATTACATAAAATATCTACAGGTTCTCTGTAAGCTTTTAATAAGCAATCATACCTTTCAGTCGTTCACCATGGGCGACAGAGGACCATTCAAAATGGATTAATTATCATTTATTAGAATCATAACGTACACTGTACTATCTCTTGTGAACAATGAGACAGCAATGTACTACATCGCCATTAGTAATTAAAAGATTAGATGTCTCTGCTCACGTGCTGATCGAATACATGCTAGTCAATTATGCTACCTCCAAATTATAAACTTTGTAGACGTAAACAAAGGTCATATGATCATGTGTAGTTAATAGAACACGTTCATATAAATTTAACTTAATCTTATTTGAAGTAGAGCAATTCATTTATTAAGGTGATGCAAGAAATCCAATATTAAATCGTCAGACGATTAAATTCGAAATAAAATGAACATGTAAAAGTAATACAAGAGCATAGCCGATCAAGTACGAGTATATGCGGTTTAGATGGTAAAACTTGTTGCCTCAACTGAGAGCAAAATATATCACGTAAAGTAATATAACAGACTAAAATAATAATTACTGTTAATGGTGAAATGAATTTATAACGTTTATATTTAAAAATGATGGAACACTGTACTTGATAATTAAGATGCAGTATTCACTTGTATGAATTTATTTTGATAAAGATCCATTCTAATTTAACCCCACCTCCTTTAATATTGAAAGTTCCAAAATGTTATCGGTAATCTTAACTAAATATGTTCTACATTAAAAACGGCTACCTTACTCTTAATACCGTACATCGTCTTAAGTATGCTAAACAATGTTGCCATAATTATTTTTTGAAAGCATTCTTGTAAGCATTTAAAAAATAGACAAATTCTACCTTATTTAATTCAATTTTTTCAAGGGTCATTAAGTAATCGAAAATATTTAAACATGACTAATAAATATAATTTATGGTATTAATGATGACCTTTATTTACGCATATGCAAATTATTTAATATTAGCTGAAACCCGCTCGTAATATATCGCGTAAGTTAATCTACTGTTATGTAAGCAATCGTCCAGTGCAATGTAGCGTTATAGTTGCATAGGCATGTCAACTCATGATGTATTGTATGTACCCCATATTAGTAATGTCAGCTAGCAAACAAATTGATTAACATAACGAACGTTAGGTTAATCCTAGTTAAAAGACCCTAATCAGCTTAAAACAGTGAAGTAACACGAATTAATAAGATATCTAACCATATCGTACCGTATACTGTAATTAAATTTTCCTGTGTAACTGGGTCTCATGGCTATCTTTGCTTAGAAAGATTGAACATACGAGTATAGTATAGAAACTGCGAACACGCACAAAGACTACCTTGTTTATAAATGTACTGTGTAAGGCGCGAACGCATCCAATTCCAGAAATTTCTAGTAGTCCGTAACTGAGCTGTGTAAACATACGTGCTATTACTTCGTGTTAGCCGAAGTATGGCTGTTAGTTAACATCGCTACTCCCAATCACTACCACTATGAAGTACAACTACAGTATTATTACATTAAACGCTCTATTTAATTGTACTGTATACTAACTATACTTTTCTGTTACGTTACTTATTGGAATTGCTAATTTCCACGCACTTTCTACTTTAATCTGATCCAAACCTATGTCGTAGTACAGTATAATTCTATTATATGATGTTAAGTGTAATTTCTTTGAAGGAAGTTATTAATTTGATATTAAATCCTCTCAACATTTGTTATGAAATTAAGGCGATATTGCACTATAGTAGAATCTACATTGCACAATTTCCGCCGGTGAACCATGTATGATTGCAAGTAAAAGCTTCAACTGTACAGTATTAAAAGTTAACTAGTTTTCATAAATATCGATACTTTGTTATACTGGTACCTACAAAGTCGATATAAAGTGTATCACTACGATATCAATATTTCTTGTAACTCTCATGTCTGTTACGGAGGGTGAAATAACCAATCACGAAATTACGAAATTTCGTTAAAAATTAGAACTTTATGAGATCTTTATTCTAAGATAATTATGTAATCTATGCACGGTTCTACTCTAGCCGAATACAATTATCGGTGTTATAAAGACTTCTAAACAGAGCAAATTAATCCAGAGTTGCCTGCTTATATTTTCTCCGTAGTATTCGTACATTTCGCAGTTACAGTCCGCATAGCAACATTCTACCTTATTTTACGCGTATTTAGAATATTAATTATTAGTAACAATATTTTACAGCGGACTATCTTTATTCCAGTAGGATAACTGCTACAGTATTTACGTCGACATTATTTCGACCTACCAAAGTACGATGAAGTAATCATATACCAGTATATGAGTTACGTGTCTATTTTTACCTCTAGTATCAATAGTGATTTAACGTCTTGCTGTATATGTAGTCATCTGTATTCTAACATAGAACCTTCAGTCACAGTCTATGACTATGAGATATTAAAAAAGGCTTATAATAAATATAGAAAGCCACTATACCTTACATCATACTAAACATGGTTTATAGTCTACAGTCCAATATTAAGTCACGTTACAAGAGGAACCTATCCAAAGCACTTTTTAATTAATACCTAAATTCATGATTTAAATTATACACACCATTTCACGTCAAGAACCCACATTTTTAGAGATATGCACGTAGTTCTTGGCATCGATAATTCATGTTTATTTTGACTCACAGGGTCGGATCCTTAATAATATCACAACTGATTGAGGTGCTTCTCAAATTTAGCTCCTGCATACTTTAAAATGCCTAGTACCATCATACCTTAAAGAAAATATCGAATGTCAGTAAATCCTAATCAAAGCATAGATAACTTTCTTCTGGAAAATGGAGATATGTGATGATACTGCTGGTATCGCACTAAACAATCGACCATGCTCTTGTTCTTAGTGCTAAAGATGACAGTTTTATACCAGAAAATATCGTAAATAGCTGAATAGAGTCAAGCTTTTAATTATTCTTCAATAATTCATATTACTGCACTTTAATTGTAATGATAGCATGCTTACAAAACAAGTGTTTCGTAATACAATATTCTCAATCTAAATTCTTAAGCATTTTTTAAATTATGTTATCTTATCAATCTCAATTGGAATTTTATTCAAATCAGATATCAATCTGGCTATTTAACTTGATTAACGAAACGTAAAGGTTGCGTATACGAACACGAATATTGTTAAGAGGCATTATAAGTGATGTGGTCCTTGTTAACAATTTGATGTATAGTAGTAATAGCACTGTCGTAGTAAGTACGAATTCAAATATTCTATACAAAATGATCTATTTAGTCTTTAACTTAATAGTCAAACAAAATAAATCCTGTCAAGCTACAACAATCAAAGCTGAGATATTCTTGTTCTGATTATGTTTAAATTATTTCATAAGATTCTAATAATGCTACTAAACAACTCTTGATAAAAAAATCCTGAAAAATTAGGAGTTTTACTCTATGATCCCAATTATAGCTAGTATTTCATTAGCTTTACATGGCTTAATATCGTTGTATTCACTTAAATTATAGAGTCTACGTTCGTTACAGTCTAATATGATAGACCCCTCCATAATATTATAGATATTATGGAAGTTATGCAATTGGATAAAATCTTGTCTAGATAGATCTTTATCATGTATGTGTGTATAAGATATTTCTGTAGTGACAACTGTAGGATCTTGCTACTCTCTCAGAAATTGCTGTTTTCTATCATTTATGCTCAACTACCATATTGTCTCACATACCATAAAGGTAATATTATGATAGGGGATGTTTAATTAAACAGCTATGATTATTATCTTGTTATATTGACGAATATAACTGCAATGACAATTTACTTTCCTTAATTGAACGGCCTATTGTTGTAACAGACGTATTGTCTACATAATTAAATGAATAGTTGACATTAATTTGGGAAAGTCAAACTCGAAATGACTAATGATAATTGGATCCATAATCAATTTCTCACTCATGGTTGGAATACATTTGATTCGTTAAAAACGAACGCTGATGCTATGAACACCTCATAAATTTACTTTGTAATATCTAGTAAAACTACTATCTTTATGTTTCATATCTTTCAGGCTGCCATATATACGCGTACTCGTAAACAATAGAATAATTAGGAACCATTAAATTTTTGTACGAGCGTACACCTAGTTTTAATATCTATTGCTGATAACTTATTAATTGTATAGCAGTAACCCTCTGTAATATCGGATTTTAATCTTGACTATCATATCACTCTCTACTACATTATAAATCACGTTAGCTTTACACACAAGCTCTTTCCTATATGAATACCTACAATGCGCTGATCTGCAGAATCTTATGCCAGATTAATGGAGTCATTATATCCAATCTCAATTGATTGTTACGGTTTGAAAAACTGGCATATATTATAAGTAGGTTGCAGATAAACTTGTTATCAATAGTCTTATTTCATCTACCGTAGGATGATAGGTATTCATTGCTAATCAAACTGTGTTTTAACCAATACGAAAAAAAAGGTAATCTTCAGGGGTTGATTCCATGTTGGTGTGCCAATAATGAGGCGGTAAATATTTTTTTTAATCTCGACTTTTGTAACAGTTACTTCAGCTGCATTATATTGAAATAAATGCTAGCCCTGCTTATTATAGTCACTTATCCAAACCTTTTATTAAATTATACATTAGTTAGCCAGATTGCCAATTGAATTTAAAATAAATGATAACTGAATAATAACACCACTTTTCAAACATTTTTATAATGAAGTATTAAAAGTATAATCATCTTTCGTTTGCTGATTTTACTGACAGTTTTAAATAGCTCCTGATTGACATAATTTTCTGAAACATCAGAATAATTTGACGATCTTTAGTATATGACGAATTCATTATCTTGTTTGCTACCTTTAATATTGTAATTTTAACCATATTCTCATTTTCTCTGCATTTCTGTTTTCATAAAAAGGTCAGTATAAAAATGGTTTATTTGAAAGTTAAAGTCATTAGGTAAATTCTGGCTGCCATAGCTAATAAATATGCAATCTATGAAACTTAGTAATACCGATTTCGTACAAGCATGCTTAAAAATCATTTACCTACTGAGTTTCATTTATATCATAATATTATCCTAAAAGCTAATTACTATATTAAAACTATAGGTATACGATTTGATGCATTATCAAGTCCTTAATTATTAATTTCGATATTGGATATCAATTTAACACATCGTAAGAGGTTTTATTCGAATGATGGAAAAAAATAATGATTTTAAAACGAGTCAAACTGCAACCAATCGAGAATTTAGGTATTTTTTTATGTTCGAATCATTTCTTGAATCTTGCTATTATTAGTGGGCAGGAGTAATAAATAAATAGTATTCAGTAACACAATAATACTATTGCAACCTCCGCCATATAAAATAGTTGACTTAGTCTCCTAATGTATGCATATAAATAAAAATAGGATTATGCCTATAGCTAATAATATCTAATAGATTGTAAATGACGTGATTTGTTATATAGGAAACCGATCTATCGAAGATTATAAACTACTGTAGCGGATTTCATAAGCTGTAACATAACATTTTTCATCATAAAAATTGCCTAATTTATTCCTATACCAATTGGGAATTATTAACCGTACACAGTGCTAAAATACTAACCGACATCAAATTGATCTTAAGTAATCTATTTTTAACATTACATTTTCGATTCTAGTATCCAAATAAAAAATAGATATGCAAGCCTATCAGTTTTATCTCAGTAAATTATTGATCTTTTAGTTATTATTTCTTTAGTTACTATTATACTAAACAAAAATGATAAGGGAAAACACTGATCATTCTATGACAGCCTTACTCAATAAATTATATTTATCTTTCATTAGAAGCTTATGAATGGCAAATATTACGTAGTAATGTGAAATGATCTTATAAACCAAAATACATTCTCTCTTTAAAGTATTATGATAATATTTAGTGATCAGTAAGAAAACACCCGCAAATGAACCTACGTGAATGTTTTACCATTTTGTCGGGTGCAATAGCGTCTATTAAGAACAAATTTTATTAAGCTTCTGCATTTGATGCCACCCAAAATTAATAATTAGCGTAGAAAATTATTTACTTTTTTGCCTAATGAGTATAACACATAAGTATTGATAGTAGTAGATCTAACGACCTATTACCATTTGATTTTATAAACTTTTCATAAGTACTATATCTACATGTAGAGTAGGACAAGGGGTACAAATTTCATCAATACTAGTAGGTAATAAAGAAAAAGATTGTTTCACAACACACATTAGTATAGATTATATATTGTCAATATTTCTATACGCCTTCTATTGAATATCTACCGTATATATTTAAAGGTATCCAAATCATTATAGACAGAAATTTTTAGGAAATATAAGCTAACTCATCCTAGTTTGTCTTGATAGCGTAACCCTGTCTTTTCTGTTCGTAAAATAAGGGAATATATTAGATTCTACAGCAATTATTATTATTATTAACGGTAAACATTCATCTATCAATTGTATCATTGTATGCCATAACCGTCGAAAAGTATGATGTGTGTGAATGAATCATACATTTACTGGTATAGTCAATTTTATTTGAAGATAATAATCTAGAAATACTGACAATTGGGGTTGATAATTTAAAACTGTTCACCTCAACTGTAGGAATTCGATGATTTGGTGCAATCGATAGGATTGTCGTTGGTACGACTTTATTTAGCATTGAATATTCAAAGAATACTAAATGCTTATTTATCATAATGAGAATCCATTAAACTATTATTCTTTAGTGAATACCATCCCGAATGGGACAACGAGAAAGTCAATATGCCAATCTATGATGAGAATACTATTCATGAATTTAAAAAATGTGACTGAAATTTTAGTAACAATAACCTTAATAGAAATTTCCCCTCCCTCACATTCTTTTGGTATTACAAAATGGATAAAAATGACTGATAATAATAAAAGTAAGACTGACATAAGCAAACCAGAACAGGAAAAGGAAATGTTGTTCCCTTCCTCTTTCTATTATAGAAGATCAAAAATTGATCTGTAGTTCAATCTCCTGCCTTTGTATATAATAATGCGAAACAATGACTTCGACAAAAGTTTACCAAAGTGTCTAAGAAAAACATGATTAACCGTATGGATAGCAAAATTCAAAAACAATCGTGATGGCTGCTCATCAAGATCCAGATAAGATATTGATGTGATTGTATGAAAATGATAGCATAGCTGATTGCTAATTGAGTCTAGTCATAGCTCTTTTACAAACTACATCAACAAGAAAATTAATTCAATTTACAATTATAACGACCCAATATGCATTACTACACGCAGTGGTTAGTGAAATCGATCAAAATAGATCATTTCATCTATCAGCTATATTAATATTAACAATTTTAACAGTTCTTTATTTGAAACTTTTACGATATTAGCCTTGTTCTAAGAATCAAGACTTTAATGGAATAAAATAGTTTTAATATCATTATCAATCTGTTTGGCCAAGGCATTCTCATTATTTTATTGTTAACTGATAAACCACCCCATCAGCTGGTATTATTGACATTATTGGATATGACAAGATGGTACACCTTGTGTTGATTGTATATCAATCATATTGAATTTGATTTGGTCATATTCCTGGCTGTCACAACAATGACCATGATTGATCTTGTTACTCAAATAGTCCGACGAGACATAGTTAAATGCAATTTATAAACAATAAAACAATGATAAGTCGCCTTGCTTGTCAGCATAACTGAAAATTTCGTCTAAAGTTGATGATTCAATCTCCATATCAATATAAATTGTCATCATAATACAAGTTCAATATTCAGTCTTCAAATATAAGTTTACAAGAGCGAAATCCTATCAATTTCTGTTTTACCTAGCGTTCACGTAGGAAAGGAAATCACATTTATCATTACTAAATCTCCAAGTTATCATGTTCTATTAGGTAATGCTTGCATTCATTTGATATATTATTATTTTAATATTATTCGAGTTATCTTAGATCGTTTAAAAAATAATTTTAATTTGCAATTGATCCTATATTTATCGCGATCGAATGATTAATTTATAAATACAAACAATTAGAAAGGTGCAAATAGGTCGTAGAAATAGTAGACTACAATTAATTTTACTCTCTTATCTTTTATTTTGGTTATCATTATACGATACTTCCATACAACTCAAGCTATTTACTGTTGGATACCAGTACATATTTTCATCTTTCTTTAATCGAGTACCGGTAAATTGTGATAAAATTTTCATGAATCTGATACTTTCATCAATTAAGCTGATCCTGATCCATATTCCTGTTCAATATCGTTAAAGTGCGTGGCAAGTCCATCTTAATGCTCCGTATATTTACATTTACTCATACTTGCAATCTTTTACGCCTATTAAAAACTTTCTTTCCGTAATCCGTAACAGATTCTACTTTACGACAACATGAACCTAGGATCAAATTAGAGACCATTTCTCTTTCATTAACATCTACTTATACTGAAAATAAGAAGTCATACATGCAATGCATTAAACTAATTATAAAATACTATTTTAGTCAAAGAAAGATTTGTTCTACCCTAAAATGAGCTTATTCGACTAGTACATGTGCCGTGAATGTCGTTCTCTTCCCCCTGCTATGGAACATTACTTTTATAATCATCTTTCACTAATTGAAAGAAGCTTTCAATTCCTTCGCATAAAATTACTTTATCAAGACCCAATTTTGATGTTATCATCCTAAACTAATTGTGATTCTACCATTATGTATTCGAAAATGGGCTTATTCTAATCTGATTAAGTTTGCCTACGAGGTTTATATTTGCAGTATGCCCATCACTATCTATTTCTAGATCAGATTTAACTTCAAATTTGACCCATCTGGTAGAGTAATAGCCATTTGCTTTTATAGGATATTTTCATCTTAAGCGTCGAAAAATTTTTATTTTAAACGAATCAAAATAATTCTTGATGTATCCTATTGAAAGTAAACTGATCCTAATCGGTGGTTTACCTTGAAAAATATTTATATTCCATAATACTAACGGTACTTTACCTTCTTTAAGTTATATAAAGCCGTTATTTTATCTATAGCTTACCAAATGATTCAATCAATTCGTGATATATCCCTACACACTCATTAGATATTCTTGAGCAATAAATGAATCATTTTGGATGTTCATTATGATGACGTACGCACATACCCTTCATTGCAGTATCTGGGAACAAAGTTATTCATCTAAACTTTTGAATTTTTGAGCCCTACACCAATATAATTGATATACAAATTCTTTCTTTTCTATATGTACAATTAAGGTTAGGTAAAATAAAATAAGACGAAATCTCTTATTTCTTGTAGGTCAATTCCGAACTTATTATCAAATTTTGCTGTTTTTCATAATCGAGTTTCATTTTCATCAGGTAATGATATTATTACATGCAAATTTAAAAATTTTTTAGATTGTTCAACAGTTATATCAACTTCTGCAGATGTATCATCTAGAACGTAATTTACATCATGTTAACGAATAGATTCTGATTCTTGAGATTAATCACCTTTTGGTATACGATACTTGATAACTTTATCTAAGGTGTTAACATAAACCAAACTGGAATTTTTTATATATATGAGTATATATTACTATAGGTCAGATCTAAACTGATGGGTGATTAGGTAAATTTAGTTATTTTCGTAGCAAAGATTTCATATTTAGTTCGCCAATTAAGCTCTTTTTATCTCAACATGAAAAACACTTGCATACTATCTTTCACATACTAACATACACAGTAGGGAAAATCGGTATTCCCTAAGAGAAAAAATTAATGTCGTTTCATATAATTGTGTTGTGGCGCGAAGGGGACAACTACTACTAGTAATCTATAATACTAATTTTATAATATAATAGCAACGTTAATCAAAATTTACTATAATCAATATGTAACATTGCTTACTTAATAGAACTGAAATAGTAGGCCTGTATTTCTTTCTCCAAATAATCTTCAATTTCTTTGTGCAAAATAATCCCTTAAGGGTAAAAGTACAATATTTTTTTATTCTTCTAGTATCTTTATTCTTAACGTGCAATTATATGACAAGAATGGATTTACTTTTAAGTATTGGATCTTACGTTACCCTCTAATAGGTTGAGAGTTATATAAATTTAAGATGACAGCAAACTAACCTATTTTTCTTCTATACTTATGTATTTTAATATTATTCTTTATCCTGATATTATTTTTAGCTAATGTAAGTTTATTATACCTTACATTTAGTTCCTTTTACTTTCCACGTTTCTTATATTGTTATTTATTTTGGACAGCCTAAATATATTTTTAATAATACTATGAGAAATAATAGTACTTTTTTCACCATTAAACTCTTTACTATTAAAAAATTATAATTCATTAAAGTAGACCGTTCTTATGCATTGAAAAGATTACTAAGGATATCAGTAAGATTCTTTCATTAATGCTGCAAACTATACTATTACTGGCCTAAAGCAAAGTATTAGAATTTTTGAGGGTAATTGCAGTTAATAAGAAAAGGCCAATTTAATTATCACAACAATTCTATAAATCTAGTAAAAGCAGTAATAATTAATTACTTCGCTAATTGATCTTAAAATTTACGAACTGCTTAGGGATGCTAGAGCAAAAAGTAAACTAAATTAGTGAGGTTAAATTATCTAAGCTATCCTTTACTTATACCGCTCATAATGCAATGTAATCTCAATTGATAGTTAAGAAAAATGAATTAAATTATGGTATGCTGTGTATTTATAGGCACCCTAACGAATGAATAGGTCTTAGCAGTTGTACTGCACCTAGTTACAGACAATAGCGGAGCAAATTGTATTTAGATTACATGTTCTACAGCAATATTCTAAAAAATGGATTTCAGCTAGCGTTACATCGTTATAATATTATTATTTCATTTCCTGATATTTTATTTTGTTATAAGGTAGATCGCCATCTGGTAGATTGGACTGATTCTTACTGCGGTAAGGAACCATGCAACAGTAGATAATTCTTATATAACTCGTACTTAGATCAATTATCCCTTTTAGGCTATGTGGTTTTAAATTAGGGTTATACGAGTAGTTAGTTTTTTTCTCCAATCCATTACTTAATTTGTCGAAATACAGTATACTATTCGCTCAGAGGCAGATAGTATTCTTTGCAAATTGATACTTAGGTTACGAATTTCTCGTGATGAAAATTTTAATTGTTTTGATTTATGTTCTTATTAATAATCAAAATAACCGATAGTATTATACAATATGATAGCATACTATTCAGTAAAAATTTGTGAGGTATTTTATCACCTCACATTATTTCGTTTCCGATGATTTAGTTTTAGACTATAAAGTATTGCAAGGTAACATTCGTAATATTGCCTGCCTTTCTTGGCCATTGGTTTAACAAGTTCATGGTACTGATTCTTAGTCAGCTATTTGGTCTTAAATTGCATTCCTACTCAACATAAATTCTTCGATACCGTCATTTTATATTCGTTCCTATTCTTTCATTTCTAGAAATAGGTTGAAAGTAAATAATAAGTAAGTACTTCCCTAAAACTAACTTCTGTATATTTCTATCCAAGTGAATAAGAAAAAATATATTTACTACAAATTTTTAAGCCGATATACGTAAATGGTACCTTGCGAAATGAAACTTTAGGTGCTGAAGTATAGTAACAGATTGCAGTTAATGATACTAGTCGGCATTCTTATAGTAAAATATCATCTATCCTTCCTTTTGTTAGGTATTTTAGGCTTAGCCGCAGCAACCACTCCGACAGTAAATTAAGTTAATGGACAGATTTCGATTCTAAGTGTAGATCTTTATTTTCTATATCAACGAAAACCCTGTACAAGGTTAGACCTTGCATAGACGTATACTTGTATAATTATAAATTAAGTATTCCATTTCATTAAGCGTTAGAAAGCCATAGTTTATAACACTGAAAGCAATATCTAATAGTGCAGCATAAAATCGGTGCAAATATAACCGCAGTTACAGTCTAAATTAGTAAAAGGAATTGATTATCGGTATGGAACTAAATTAAGCTTCCAATTTCATCAATTGATTGATTTCTGCATTTTAATTTCTCCATTTCTTGTAGAAAATTTGTTCAATCCCGTCTGTTGATAAGAAATAAAAGAAAATATCGTGATATAATAAATATTGAGCGTCATGCCAAGATCTAAAGGAGCTAGAGGGGCTAATAAAAAGCCACCATATTCTTATATTACGTTAACTGTTATGGCCATTGCTGCATCACCACAAAAAATGCTGCAGTTGAGCGATATTTACAAATTTATTACCGATAACTTTCCTTATTATCGTGAAAATCGCCAGCGTTGGCAAAATTCGTTAAGACATAATTTATCATTTAACGATTGTTTTACGCGTATACCGAGACAACCTGGACAAAGCGGTAAAGGTGGCTTTTGGGCGTTGCATCCAGATTGTAATCAAATGTTTGAAAATGGAAGTTTACTACGTAGGAAAAAACGATTTAAATCGAATCGAAAATCAATAGAGGATGAAAATTCTAGTCTAGATCACGCTAGCAATCCTATCGATAGTAATCAACATCCACCTGTACCACACGGTGGATCAAATAATTACTCTGATGGTAATAATAGCGGTAGCCAATACTCAAGTAGTCGATTTCTTCGTAACAATGATTTTTATCACGAAGATATCGATAGTTTAAATGATCCATTAAAAGTAGCTCTTCCAAATAATGATAACAGTTTTTCAGGGGTTAACAAAACATTTTGCAATACTACTAGCAATCCATATAGCACTTCTTACCCGCCTTGGTCCAATATGACTCCTAATAATATATTACGTTATGATCAGCAGCAGCAGCAGCGGCAACAACTTTTGGCTCAACATCATCAAGGGCTAGCGTTAGATAATAATATATCGTATGTTGTTACGGCATCTTCTACTCACCCTGGGCAGCAGCAAACACAACATGGGACTATTCAACATGGCTCCAATGTACAACATGGCACTGTTCAAGCTGGTAACATTCAGCACGGTAATCTTCAACATGGTAATATTCTCAAACTGCTAACATTTAATGTTGATAATTACCAATATTGACGGTTATTGCTTTGAGAATATACATTGATGATTTAAATACCGTAATTAGTGTTAAATTCTCCATTGTTGGTTTAAGAATCGAAACATGTTATTATCTTTACCTGTATCAATCATTTAATGGAGAGTTTATGCAGTAATGATACTTTACGCAAATATAGTTTTACGGTGGTTTGGCTAGCTTTGTACGCAGATGTTGACATTTTTGGTGATCATAATGCTAGAGTCAATTATTGTCAATGTTCATTATAATGTTGATAAGATGTTAAAGGAGAGTTAAAAGTTGTCGCTTCGTCATTTAATGTTAGTTATCATTTGCTGCAATATATGTATGTTGATTCATAATATAATTACAACATTTTAAAAATCCATGTTAATTGTATCATTTGATTTTGAACATTTTTGTAATAATTACGTTTAATTAATTAATTATAAACTGTACCGTTACATTGATCTATAATAAATATAAGTGATGAAAAAAGTTTTCACTACTGTATTTATGTCACCATCAAGTACAACAATCTAGTAATATAGTTAACACAGTTGTCGTTATTTAATTATTGTATCGGTTTGTGTTATTGTCAATATCAATTCAATTGTTAGCATACGATTCCCTACTTATTCCTATGATATATTTTAAAATTCGATATTGATCGATGGGGAAGGTGTATTCATTAAATAAATATGTTGGTATATATGTATATTGTACAATATTAAATCACAATAGTTTACTGTGATTATTATAGCATAAAAGTACGAAGTTACTGCTTTTTTACTGATATTCAACAACTATCATTTGAATTGTTTACTTTACCGTATGGTAAAATATTCGTAAACCGTCAAAATATTATTATTGATATAGACAATGAAATAAACGCATAATAACTTTGTAGAAGATCGATTATATATGTACGAGTATATCACTGTTATATAGGGATTTTTGCCAGCAATTTTTATCGATTTCGCACAACAATGTTATATTCATATAATATCGCATTAACTAAAAATCATTGTGTTTTCAGTAAATGTTAATGTTTTACTATTAAATGCGTTTATGTCTTCGTTTATTTGTATGTGATTCCATAAACCTGTGTCACATTTTCGGTATGATATCGTTATTTTAAGTACGTAAAAAGCTATTATAATTTAAAAATTGTATACAGTTTCAGCGTTGTGATTAAATAGAGACATAGTTATTTTTTGATCTTGAATTTGAATTCTCTAATTGGAACTTTAGCGATATCGACGAGTTTGTCTACAATGACGCTCGGCTTGTGCATAAGGCAACATTTGAGGATATCGATATTTTTCATCATAATTTAGTATTTAATCCAATACATACGGTATCATAAACTCGACAGATACGTACAGCTACCTACGAGTATTCAAAGTTATAGTGACTAATATTTGTACCGTTGCGGTATTTTTTAGTTACAATGGAGCTACAATTAAATGGTCATGATTTAAGGAAAACGTATAGCACCTTTGCATTAGTGTGGATGTTAAGTTATTAATTGTGAATTCTTCGATAATATCAAAAAACATGTATATACTTTAGGCGTTAGTTAAACATTTATTTAGAACTTAGTAGTTAAGAAAGATTTAGTAACTGATTAATTTGTGAAGTTTGATTCAACATAAATGTTCATCTTGATTAGAGTATATCTTCATTATTTTAATGCATCTGTGAATTATATAGTAGATTATAACTTGACTTACTGGTCTTAAAAGAAAATTTAAAGGCAAAGAAGTTGCCTATCTACACATCATATCACTTAGTCTAAACAACGAACAAGATGATAACTTGGCAGTCATTCAATTTAAAGAACTTAAATACTATCATGGTACAACTCGATATTCCGACATATCTGTTATGTGCAAGGTGAAAAATGATTCATGAACTGTTAAATTAATCGTCGATAAAAATAAATATAGATAAGGTATCGGTTATCGATATCCAGTATTATTAACAAGTATTTGAGCCTATGATTAAAACTCGTATATGCATATCAGAATGTCGAAATCACAATTTCAAGATCATTGTTATGAGACATATACAAAAGTTTTGAAAAATAACAGTTATTTTCGATTCGGAGGTCTTAAGATCCCTGCCTTTAATTTCGGCGCAGTGAAACCTTTCATCAAGGATGCCATTGTAGTACTAACGTTTTTCGTAGAGTTTTTATTCCGGGTCTAAAAATAAATATTGAAATGCTGAGTTTATTACGTAATGTCATAACGGAGTATTGACATGTAAAAATTTACCTGAGCTTTATTATCTGTAGAGTGTAATAATGATACATTTTCATTTTGAGAGAACAGACTTTTCATCTTACTGGGACAATTAGATCGTCTATTTGACGCATTTCGTCGTATAACTTTGGTACTGCGACTTCTATTATGAAGTGGTAATTACAAGAAAACAATGAGTATTAATTTAATCAAATATATTTGATGATATGTATTAATTCTCGTAATAACTACCTCTTGTTTGATCTTTTTGTCATATGAATTGTGTGGTTTGTTCGTGTCATTGTACTGGATAAAATAGCACCAGTGACACTGTCTAAAGCATCAGCCTAATCGTTTAGAGTAAACGTAAGGTAAATATCAGTATATACTCGTATAATTACTTATTACTTGTATTAATATAAAGTAATGAGGAACATTATAGGATAATTTTCATACCTTCATTGCTGCTTCATCACTCTTCTGAGAATCAGATGATTGGTTGTCTTCATTAATATTCTTCTGTTTGTTTCATTTTATAAGAGTTATAATACAAATTAAATACTGATGGTTGCAGGATAGAACGAACCCAAAGGGACTCTAGTATAGAAGTGAACGCGTCCTTTCTATAGTACTACAATTAAATTAGCTACATACAAACATTACTAACTTACTTTCGTTCCTTTCTCTAGCTTTAATGGATCAGTTTCCGTGGAAGATTTTCCAGAACAATTATTAATAGAAAGTGAAGATCTGGCCTTATTGCCATCATAAGTTAGTTTTTTTCTTCCACTGTATGTAGCACTAACTTCTTTGGAATCCCTTTTATCTTTAGCTCGTTTAGTGGTTTTATCTCTATAGCTAGCAGTAGAAGGTGTTTCAGCAACTGTATTTGATTTCTGGTTGTCATTATTGTCTGTGGCATGTGAACTTTCTTGACCCGTTATTCGTTTATGGCATTGTTGCTTAGCAGATTTATCATCGGAATTAGGAATATTTGTATTATTGGATTGACCGATTTGAGAAATATTATCAACGGTATCAGAAACAGGGGTCATTAAATTCGACTTCTTTGCATTACATTGTTCGTTTTGGTTGCGAATATTCTCTATTTTCATTTCTTTTACTTCATTTAATTTGTCAACCCCATCATTTTTTATCAGACTAGGATACTTTGCATTTAATTTCTGTTTTCGAGCTTGATCAGTACTTATGTTAGCGCCATTTGGACTAGCATTATCTTGGTCTTCCTCATTATCTGCTAGTGAATTTTGTACCTCACTTCTTTGTATTCTTGGCTCTTCATGGGTAGCCATCTGTGCATCGTGACGATTTTTTTTGCTACAAGATCGGGTTATTCTTCTGTCTTCCACACTCTTATCAACATTGTCGAGATTATTAACATTTTCTTTCACACTATTTTTAAGACATGACCTAGTAAATCTCCTTTTACGAACAGATTTACGGTAACTACTTGAGGTTTTAATATTATTTTCTACTTTGCTTCCGTCAAGACAAGCAGCTATTGTTTTACTATTGGATGGAGACTCACTACAATTGTCTGCTGAAGTTTTACTAGGTTGCTGATCCTTGTAGGAGCAACTTTCTTTACAATCTCTTGTTAAATGGTTGTCTACCTTAGGAATAGCCTTATCCATTTTAATGAAATCATCTCTCGCTATATTACTTATTTTCTCTAAGGGCTGTTGCACTAATGATGATTCAGCATTTGTGTGCTTCGTATTTTCCGTATCCAACGTGTTGGAGTTTGGTTGATAAGGGAAATGAGTATCGCCGGCACTATTTAACTGTGACTGTAGTGTATCTTCTAAAACGATAATACAATCTGACGTTACAGGTTTCTTATCTCTATGATTGCTGAGTTGATGTGATGCTTGCTTTCGAGCTTTCTTTCTTCTTCCCTTTCTCTTATCGGTAGGCTTCAATTTCGTAATTGATTTAAAATGACATTGATCATTTTCTGTTTCACTTGTGATGCTTGAAGAATTTTTACTTAACTGATGCTGAAATTTCGCTGTTTGAATGTTAGCAGCTTCAGAATTACTAGGGATTGCATTCGACTTCTTGATTTCAGTAACGGTTGTTGGAAAGGGTATCACATCTTCAATATTGCTGCTACCGTTACAAAGATTTGATTGATTAATTTTCTGCAGTTTATTATTCCTTAACCGTCTCTTGGTTCGTTTTTCAGTAGTTAATCCTTCAGATATATTTGTAATAGTCTTTTCGGAATGATTTTGAATTTTGCTATCGTTTCTGTTAATACGTTTTGCTTCTTGCTTACTAGTTCTTTTTGTACTGTCTTGGCAGGTTAATTCAGAATCTGATATAGATACATTATGTATCTTTCTCTTTTTAGTGATACGACTATCGTTTTGATTCAATTTTTGATTAGAGATCTCTGACTTAGATTCCAAGGGGATTTTATCGTTTTGGCTACTTTGTTGTTGTTTTATAATTTCTTGATCATCATAGCTTATAGCATTTTCTTCTTCATATGTATGCTTGCTTTGATTTTTTGAATTATGTTTTGATTTGATTTTACGAACTCTGGATTTTGTACGCTTACATCGCTGATGACCGGATTGACCTTTAATATCATGTTTAGCCCTAATTAGCGAGCTTTGTAATTCATTCTTTAATTCAAGATCAACTAAATAAGTGCAAGCGGGTTTTGAGTTAATAAACAGTAGTATGTATAATTATCAATAAATCTCAATACTTGCTCACGTCATATTCTACTGATTATAGAAACAAACGCAAAACAGACGCTATTCTACCAAGTCAATGTGGTATTAATTTTGGTAAGATATGTAAGTAAGGCGTATATACTTTAATTAATTATCGTATCAAATGGTGATTACATTACCTGGGCAACTGGATGAACGATCGAAGGATGACTGAGCCGGTTGTTGCATTAAAATTTTAGCATTAGAATTAAGATTTGGATGAACTTTAGGCTTAATTTGATTATAATCGTTATCCGTTATTGATGGAATATCCTCAGCCACCTGTTTGTTTGTACTATTAGATGTTGCGACGATTTTATTTCCTCGGTCTTGACTAATTAAATTTAATAATTTAGACGCAGCATTAGACACACTTTTGTGATAGATAGATTCTTGGCATCCTGAAGTGTGATCTTGAAGGGTAACTTGGATAGCAAAACTTTTCATTAAATTGTCATGTTGATCAATCTACAGTGCGATATTCATGTCGCATTTAGAAATGAATGTATTGACATTAATAAGCACGATTAAGAAACTGTTACATGGTGTATCATTTTATATAATTTAAGTTTTATAGAGTTCACTGTCAATCGTTCTAATCAATTATAATAATTATATAATTATTAGTAAAAAGCTTAATTTTTGATCGTCTACTGTAAGTTTACCCAAAGCCGTTATATGCATTACTTATGTGCAATAATTAATTGAACATTTGTCTCATTAATTATTAAAGGGTCCTTGACTCAATTTAATTATAGTCAAGATCACTTACAGAGTAATTTTGTTCATTTTCAAGATAAATTGAATACATTTGTCGTAGAGATTCAAGCTTTTCGTCCGCCAACTCTGCATCTTGATAGTGATGAAGCAGTCGTTCATCAAATCGAGAGATCTTTTCGTTTAAGAATTGTAGTTCTGGCCAATTATCTTCCAGGGCAATGTGCCGAGTTAATGTTACGCGAGCCATGTTATCTTTCTTGTCTAGTAATTATACTTACGTATTATTTCTGGTATATGTGTCTACTTGATCAAATAAGATTGAGATATCAGAATGTAACCGATAATAGAATATTTGTATTCTACAGTAAATACGGTTAATATAATATATATAAAATAATATATGTACAGTACGGTACAGTATACGTACAGGATAGTAGTGCAAACACAAATCGTATTCTTTCAATATATCAATAGTACCAGTATGGTTTACATCCATACGACTCATTCACTGATCGGCTTGTTAAAGTCAAAAATATAAATAAAATCCGTATTTAACTTCGACACGGTGACTCGAAGGTATGGTTAGATTATTATAGATAGAATAAGAATTATTGCTCAGATAAATAGATAAAGTACGTCATTATCAAATCTAGTAGTTGAATAATTAGAGAAACATTTTTATATTCCATTTCACAATTTACAAACTTTAGATATTAATGCAAGAAAACCAGGCAGATCTTTTTTTAACGGTAAAAGTATACTGTACGCATGCAGTACCGTAGCACCTGATGTAAAACCTACTACTACTTTTGCAAGGTTTAGGATGGGTAAATAAGCAGGTATAATTAACGCTATTACAGTATGACGAAAACATAATTTATGCTAGCTAAAAAGTATTCCTAATACTATTATGTCTATATACACTGTGCAGTACGTATATCGTACGCATAAATATATTTGATCCTATTAGTAGTTTTTAATGTCCTAACCTAAGATTGATGATAGATCATCATGGGTAAAAGGATTTTCAATTTTTCCGGTCGTTTTGGATGCTGATTGAATACGCGTTTAATCCAGTGTGACGTGTGCAACTTTCGATGAAAACGTAAACTTTCCTTTTAGATGATCAATTGGCAATTGGATAAGAAATGCTGGTCTTTGCAGTTATCACCTAGAATAAACTTCTGAAATGTTATAGTAAGATTAAGATTTTTAGTTTTATAGGTAAAAGCAACTAAAAGACATAATGCAGTGGGCAGTACTGTATTTTGTTTTAATACGCAAAGGATTTTACTCACTTTTTAATGCTCTTTATTCTATTTAAAGTTAATATTATTGAAGATATTTGAGAGGTAAAAATGTTGACGGATTCATAGGAACCTGTTGGCAGCCAGAATACTGTACTCAGTATGCACTACAGTAAATACCGCAGTACGCTTTTTAACTACAGTACTGTACTGTCCTTTACTGTACTGTATATTGACTGTACAGTACTGTACAGTACACTAAATGTACTGTACTGTACTGTATAGCAACATTGCTTACAGTACTGTACAGTACAGTACTGTAAGCAAATTAAAATACAGTACGGTAGTCCAATCATAGTACTGTAGTATTTTTACTGTACAGTACTGGACACTAAATGTTGTACTTGTGGTGAGTTGAATTTTTAAATTTTGGAAATCGAATTTGGATTGGTCAATTCCTTGGAGCATGCGTTAAATTAGAGTCACATTCTACACTACAGTACTGTACTGTACCGTACCGTATTTTTAGTTTGTTATCCATACCGGCGTCACCTAGGGTGCTAGTGATGTGGTGATCAGCGGAGTTCCTCCTCATTCCCAACTCCCTACTTACAGTACTGTACACTGTACAGTATACAGTAAGTACTGTACTGTACTATACTGTATTAACTACTGTACAGTGTACAGTACCAAGTGTTTTGCAACCTCTTTCTGACAGTACCAGTACCGTACCGTACTGTACTGTACAACCAAAGCTGGGAAAAATGTGTACTGTAGGCCGACTTTTTTGCTGGTCATTTTAACTCTAATGATCATCAGTCATCGTACGCTGTACAAGACCCTGCGGGCTTCAAATTACTGTAGCTGCCAGGTTGGTTTTGCATAGTATGGTGTATGGTTACAGCTGTAGCTTATTGTGAAATGACTGCAATAAAATGCGGCTTCCACAATTTTTGCAGCTTTCGGACGTGTGTCCACGTCCAGTGACTCCCAAGTACTACTCTTCCCGCGGCACAGACATCCAGACAACCAGATGTTCAGGATTAGGGAAGCAGTTTCGTTACCACAGTCACGGTGGAGTGGACTACATCTCAATACTATACACTACTGTACTGTACTATACAATGTGCACAATACCATAAAAGCACTTCACAAGTGTTCCTGCTGGAAAAAGCGACTAGTTACTGTAGACTGCTGTTGGCTTCTTTTGGATTCTAAACTTGATTCAAGAGTCTATAATATCCAATCATTGCTGTAAAGCCATGGTATTAGTCAATAGAAACTAACCAGCCTAGATTAATCATTAGCCAATCGACTCATCAATACGGAAAAATTAAAATTATGGATATAAACCAGGAAGGTAAAACTTCCCCTGACGATTATGATTTTGTGGATGTAACATCTCGAATGACAAGTGGTGTCGTAACGCAAGAGTTCACTAATCCAACAAGTATGGATGTAAACTCGGATCTCATTTCATTAAGGTAAATAATATTGACTAACTTTAGACTATCATTGCCAATAAGCTAGTTGCTTCATTACCTCTGCCTTAACCAATCTGATAATAAATAATAAATATTGCTGTATATCGAGCCTGGTAGAACCTGCTGTTATTCTATTGCACGTACTGCTGTTTTCATATGGTCAAAATAAAATAATGGTAATACTATTCGTAGTACTAGACGGTGTCGATATGGACAGAAGTCTACTCGGCGTAAAGTAAATCATGACATTATTTTTTTCCGCCTAAACATTTAATTGATAAGTCGCTTGCTACTCTGTTATAGTATATGCAGTTATTAGCCTACTACGTTGAAAATACGAATAGTTTGTTACCTTTCCTGGCTTGATTGGATCAATTTTTAAATGATTATCCGGGTGTATAGAATTTTACGTACGAGAGGACGTGAGTTTACAAACTACTCAAGTTTGTAACCTGTAATTAAAGGCATTATCTGTTCGGGTAATGATTCTCACATAGTAGCATGCTTTCATTCATAATAATTGAACGACGTAAAAGTTATTTATTTTAGTGCATAGATGATACTGTATGCACTCTATTGCTATGATTGTGGCACTAGCATGATTGCAAAGAAGATTTTCAATGATCTATTTGCATTTTTTATCGCTATTTTATTAAGCTATAATGGACAGTATTTATTACAGTGTCCATAAATTAATCAGGTTATTTGTACTGTTTACAACTTCAACTAGCTAGCCATAATTTAATCAGTCGTCCTACTTGCACCATAGTTGGTAAACTCGTTCAAGAATATGTTTACCATGGTGTAGCATGATAGTCTACTGTAGCACGAAAGAATTAAAAATGGAGGATTGAGTTTATCTTGTTTAGCTGGATGATGTACTCTTGAAAGTTGATACGTGATTATATAATATAATAGGCGTACAGAATTGTCGTAGCACCGTACGCGTACTTCTGTAACTGTACTGTACATGTACACAACGCCGTCTAATGTAAAGCTTTTAATATTTCATGATTACTAGCACTAATTGGCGTAACTTTGACCACATATTTAACAAATTGACTATTTTAGTAACACAATAACTTAAAGCCACTGTATTTTATAAATTGATATAGTTAAGTTATACACAGATATAAAGAAGTGCCATTATAGTATTGGTAGCTAATTTATTATTACCGGAATTATTTTCTTTTTTCGTATAAACTACTGCGTATAGTACTGTGCAGCAGTAGCACATCATCAAGAATTTTCTAAGATTTTGAGATCATCTACGATACACTTATACTCTAACATAACGAATCCAATGAAATGTCGAAATGGCAGAAGTTTCTTTATAATCGTTTCGTATTTCCCTTCTAAACATTACAGTCCTGCATTGTACGAATAAGATAATCGATATAATCCATTTTACGAATTTTAATTTTATTTATATGGAGAGGATAATTTATTGTTGTCTATTGGATAGACATGTATATCATTAGCTTGAGAGCACCTTCAATTCTGTTTAATTTATTATTACAATTGTAGAGTTTTATAGTTAACCGAGGTTGTTATATAAAAGTTGTACGTTAAGCTGCGTATTTTAAATATCTTCAAAATACCCTTGACAAATCTCTGGTTAGGGTCTCTAGTTGCACGTATTTTTCAAGCAGTACTGCTCGTGATTTTAAAAATAAGTACTTATCAAATCGTATTACTAGCGCTAATTTGACATTATCTGTGGTAGAGTATTACAACTTTGTAATGATTTGTAATTTTTGGTAACATGATAATTATTCTTAATTATGGCTTTAAAGCATCCATTTGATAACGATCTCGTCATGCCGTTAACTCATGTTATGTATGTTATGCCATACGTACATGTTAATTGAGCAGTGTCCAACTTGTAAAATTATTTATAGCCATGCATAAACTGTAGAATTGTGTACTGCAGTGAGCTGAATGAGTAATGATTTTTATAAACAAACCGCAGTCCGTTTATTAATCCTGCTATTTTTGAGAGGATTTCTGATAGAGCAAGAAGTGAGTGATTTATCTTTACTACATTAATAATGTTGTTTAGTAGATTATTCATCATATCATATAGCCATTGTAGGATTACTCGCATAGATGATATAATACTTGGAAATATCATGATATCATATGCCTTTAAGTAGCGTAGTAATATAGGATACCAAAATTGTAGAGTATTTGACAGCGATGCATGAAATACGTATTGCATACTGCAACTGATTGACATTGTTGATAGTACCATAGACCTGTAGAATCTCCTTAAGTAACATGACCATTTATAGGGACTTTGTAGCACAATGTAGACAGCTAATAATATAATTGATCATAATCATTAAACCTAACCTTTACAATACTAATAGTGACATTTGCGATTGGATTAAAAGCCTCTAATTCAATAGAGGCCATAACAGATTAGCGCATTAGTGATAACGACCCGGTGAGTTAATTGCAGTACGCATATCGCCTCTTGAGCTGATATCCGGCGAAATTTTATCTATAAAAACGTTCTATACTGGTACGCCAAAGCGATATATTCTATCTTTAAGGGTAAATAAATTAATTAATAAATTGGGCATAGCCTTTATATTCTGAGATTCGGTAAACGAGTAATAAAGTGTATTATTATCTTACGACCTCATGTTTCATTTTAAGTTGTAATTTAATTTAAACACGCCGTATTAGCGCATCTCTACTTACAAACTGACAGTATCCCTTTGCGGTTATTATTTACTATGGTTCCGCTTTTTAGAATTGGCAGTAATGTATTTATAGCTTTACTGCGGCGAATGTATGCATGCGTAAATCTGTAATTGTGTGTGCAACCATGATTTAAATCATAATGTACATCAATTATTTGAGGTGCACGTTAATAAATTTAGTAATTTAAGGCAGATTGTATATTAGTATTAGCATTCGCGTTTGTTATATTCTAATTTGCAATCATTTTTTATGACGAAAGAAGAGACACAGACTTCAAATTAGCCGACGCTGATGGTCTAGAATACAATCGGACTCCCCAAAAAATGAGAGAAAATGATTCAATACGCAAGGTTTGCTACTTTTATAGTATTAAGCGCGTGCTATTCATGTTGATAGGCATTGATTAATAATTGAATTAGAAATGTTACTGACTTCGACTGTAGTACTAAAAAATTTATATACATTCCAGGTTCGCAGTATATTTAAATATACAATGCAGTATTCAAAAATCATACTTTTATTGATATGTTTGTGCTTCATATAATCAGTACTGGGAGGAATCCCCCGAAGTCTATGGAATAAGACGGTCTGGTCGAGAAAGAAAAGAACCAACTCGTCTCCATATTGGCAATGTAAAGTCTCCAATTACGACTGCTAACCAGTCAACATGATCGTGCTTTTTATTTATCGATAATAGCTATTAGGATCAAGTGAATTGATCAAAACTAATTAGTTATTATATATGTATCGTTATCATTAGACTAGTGATAGTGAAAGTGTCACACGAACCAAACGAAAAAAATCTAATAATGGCAACAGTCATCGAGGCATGAAACGTAAAGCTAGGTATCGGGAATTATCATTATTTAAAGTATTACGAGTAGTGATCTTATATTAACTTTACATTTTAGTGATGTCGGCTCATTAATCGATCAAGGAGAGAATCTCTCTGATAGTAGCTACAGCTATTCATCTAATTCTTTGGATGATACTGATGATGATGATGATGATGATATGATGATGATGATGATGACGATGCTGATGAATACAGCCCTGCACGTCGTTCGACTAAGATTAGTAATACTTCTAGAAGTGGGAAACGTAGTTCATCAAAGTCAAAGGGAGATAGTGTATCAGACGAAGCATACAGAGCTAGTCGTATATCACAACGACGTGCTGCTGCTAATGTTAGGTAAGCTGGATAATCCTGTACGTTTTTATCCATCATCGTAAAAAATATCATCGATCTCTATATTAGTATGCGTATTATATTTTTTGTCCAAATATTGCATGTCTATTTAAGAATTGGCCTTATAATTATAGCTACAAGGAAGAATCTGAGAATGATTCAACAGGATCTGATGAACTTTTGAATATACAAGATAAAAGCAATCTTTCTGGTACTGTTGTAGATGAAGAATATGACACAATAGAAAAGGTGCTAATTCGTAAATTTTATTGTATTCAGATGTCTTCTTTTCTTCGAAGTAATATATACGCACTGTATGCTATTAATACGTTTTAATTGATATCCTGTAACGAAATTTTTTGTTAGATCTTGAAGCACAGAGTTGGCAGAATTGGTGATACAGGTGCCAATACAACATGGTATGCCCTTAAAGATAGAGATCATACCCCAACTGAGGCAAATCCAACAGATGATGACCAAACAGAGATCCAGTACTTAGTAAAATTTAAAGATTGGGCAAATATTCATAATACCTGGGAAAGTGAGCGAAGCTTAAAGGAACAAAACGTCCGCGGATTGAAAAAGTTGAATAATTATATTAAAAGAGAGAAAGAAATCGATGAGTGGTATAGAGTATATTCAGCAGCCGATTTTATATCATTAAATGCTTATTTTATAAAGTAATTTAGAAATGTACTAAGAGTACTTGGCTTTGGCTTTACTATGTTAGGAAACAAATGGTATCTCCAGAAGATTTGGAATATTTTGAATGCCAAAGACAAATGATCGATGAATTATTTTCTCAGTACACTCAAGTAGAAAGAGTTATAGGTAATTATAATGTATATTGTTCTTAGCAAATTTTCACATATAGCAATAACGTTTTGTTATAAAATTTATTCTTATAAGCTTGCCGGTTAATTAAGCAAATGACTGGTGGCAGTACCGCTGATTACTTAGTAAAATGGCAAGGATTACCATATGCTGATTGTACCTGGGAAGATGGTGATCTCATTAATCGTCATTTTCCCAATACAATTCAAGCTTATTATAAACGACAGGAAAATATTAAGATTCCGGATAAAAATTGCAAAGTAGGCGATTTCATTGAAGATTACGTGTTATCCAAAATTCTTAGGTCTTAACTACTATGTCATGTTCTTGTAATTTTCTAGGTATTGCGTAATCGTCCAAAGTTCGTCTTGTTAAAGTCACAGCCGGACTATGTGGGTAACTCTACTCATCAATTACGCGATTATCAATTAGATAGTTTGAATTGGATGATTCACGCTTGGTGCAAGTAAGTTCTAACTTGTTAAATAAATGATGTATTATTGTATATGATTTAAGTGTACATAATACAAGTTATTGAGAATCTTATTTAAGTACTGTCACTATTAATTAATTTAGGGAAAACTCAATAATTCTCGCGGATGAAATGGGCCTTGGAAAAACAATACAAGTAATATCATTTCTGTCATATTTATATCATTCTCATTCTTTGTATGGAATTTTTTTACTGGTCGTGCCATTATCTACGATGACGTCGTGGCAACGTGAATTCGAGTTATGGGCCCCAGATATTAATGTAGTAGTTTATTTGGGTGATACTAAGAGTCGTCGAATGGTAAGATGGAACATAAATGTAACAGTATTGTTACTTTACTAATGTAAAGCATTGAATATTTCCTCAAATACAGATTCGAGATTATGATTGGTATAATTCGAATAAACGCTTTAAATTTAATGCACTACTTACAACTTACGAAATTGTATTGAAGGATAAGGTAAAAAGTGTTATCAAAATTTTATTGATTTAAAAGGGTTATTAATTTTATATTACTCTTATGACAATTATATCTTATAGGATATTTTGAAATCTTTTAAGTGGGCTTGTCTTGCAGTTGATGAAGCGCATCGATTGAAAAATGATGACTCTCTTCTTTATCGTTATCTAATGGAATTTAAAACTGACCACCGTTTACTGATTACTGGGACGCCATTGCAAAATTCACTAAAGGAATTATGGTCTTTACTTCATTTTATAATGGAAAAACGGTAAAGGAATCGATACAGGCGTCAAAGTTAATATATAAGGCCTATTTTAATCAATATTCTTTCTGATTTGTTGAAAATTCTCAATATACAGTTATGATTCATGGGAAAAGTTTAAAGATAGTTTTATGAAAGATGATGGAAGTAGCTACATGTCACTGCATCAGGAACTGCAGCCTTATATTCTTAGAAGAGTTAAAAAAGATGTTGAAAAGTCACTACCCGCTAAAGTTAGTATAACAAAATATGTAACTTTATACGCTGTATGTAGCTAGATTAAATTCGAGATATCGACTATCGTATATATTAATTTTAAGGTCGAACAAATATTGCGAGTTGAAATGACAGCGATACAAAAACAGTATTATAGATGGATAATTACGCGGAATTATAAGGCTTTAAGTAAGGGCGCAAAAGGCAGCCTGGGTGGTTTCATAAATATCATGATGGAGCTTAAAAAGTGCTGCAATCATGCATCCTTAGTCAAAATGGAAGAAAAAAATAATAAGGACGCTATACAGGTACGAGTGTTTCCGTTCTTTGTCTGTGATGTGATCTTTTTCAAGTCCTACAATTCAATTTGTTTTGTTTAGTCTTTATTACGAGGTAGTGGCAAAATGATACTATTGGATAAATTACTGTGTCGGTTAAAAGAAACTGGTCATCGAGTTTTAATATTCTCCCAAATGGTCAGGATGCTGGATATTTTAGCGGAATATTTGCAAATAAAACATTTCCTATTTCAGGTAAGAGAAAAATTCTTGATGTTAAAAATTTTCGATTGATATTTTGGCAAGAGCTGTAATATGTTCGTAAATTTTTAGCGCTTAGATGGATCAATTCGTGGCGATCTCCGAAAACAAGCTCTAGATCATTTCAACGCCGATGGCTCGCAGGTATCAGATACAACTTTGTATGAGAGCTCACTTTAAAATCACAATTTTCTTATTAATATCTCCGTAAATCATGACTTTGATGATTATTAAGGATTTTTGTTTCCTGCTCTCGACTCGTGCTGGTGGACTCGGCTTAAATTTGGCTTCAGCAGATACCGTTATAATCTTTGATTCTGACTGGAATCCACAAAACGATATTCAAGCTCAATCACGAGCTCATCGAATTGGACAAAGAAAACAGGTTTGTTTATTTTATTGTTTGATATATAAAGTTGCAGTATTTTACTCATCACTACGCATCAAATGGGTACTTGAGTAGGTAAATATATATCGACTTGTGACAAAGAATAGCGTGGAAGAAGAGATTATTGAACGAGCGACTAAAAAGATGGTATTAGATCACCTGGTTATTCAGCGTATGGATACGTCTGGAAGAACAGTCCTCTCGAAATCATCTGCACCTTCGTATGTTACTATATATCCTTTCCACTGCTCTTCATGTCATTCTGTGGGAGAGATATTATAAGAATAAGCAAATTTACATTACAAAATATTATACCATAGATCTGCAAACTTTACAAAGGAAGAGGTAGATGTTATACTGAAATTTGGTGTTGAAGAATTATTTAAGGAAACTGACGGCGAGCAAGATAAAAAGCTACAGGTGAGATTCTTAATACTAATCATGGACTACCAAAAGAAGAGCTGGAGCTACGCGTCTCGTTGTAGCCTGACCACGTACAAATGTATTAATATCTAATTTTATGTTTAGTAATATGCACATACAGTATTATGCACATTACATACAATAATATATACATAAACTACAGGAAATGGATTTGGACGAAATATTACAAAGAGCCGAAACACAAAGTATTGAATCCACAAAAAATACCCCAGGAATGGATTTATTATCTAGCTTTAAGGTTATATAGGATATGATATTGTTTCTAAATATACTTGTTCTTCTGAGTTTACTCATGTACATTCTATTATATATTTACTAATCAACAGCGGTCAATTGAAATTTTATGTACAGGTCGCTAGTTTTGCAATGGAAGAAGAGCTACCTATAGATGAAGATGAAAAACAGTCAGCAAGGGATTGGAGCGATATTGTACCAAGTGATGAAATCAAAAAAATTGAAGAAGAAGAACAGCAGAGAGAGATCTTAAAGACAATTTTGAAACCTAGAAATCGTAAACCAATAAATCAAGTACGTAAATAATTGATTTTTAGTTAACTTAATATCGTGGGCTAAAATTTTGACTGGATTTTATATTAACCGACTTCACACATAAACACAGCTACAATTACGATTTGGTGGTGGGGCCTTATTGGAATCAAGTGACTCTAATAGCGATTCTGAGAAAAGGCGCGGTCACAACCGTAGATATAAGAAGCGGGCCAATCACTCCGATGATACTGATAGTGAAGCAGATGTAGGCCATGAGAAAGGGTCCAAAAAAAAGAGAGGTAGACCGCGATCCGCCGTACGGGATCTTGTATTCGGATTGACTAACACTGAACTAAGAAGGTATGAGATTGTAAATATTGTTGTCACCTATTTTGATGATAAATATCATTTATTGTATAATATGAAAACCAATAAATTTATTAATTAACCGTAGATTTTTAAGAAGCTATAAGAAGTTTGGTCATCCACTTGGGAGGTTATTGCAATTTATTATTTTTAGCGTATTTTAATGTGTTTTTATTTATATGCTTTTCAAATATCGTCTCAAAAGGATCGAGTCAATCGCTATTGATGCCGAACTTCAAGATAAATCTATGTCAGACTTAGCAAACCTAGCTAAAAGCTTACAAGAGAAATGTTCTGAAGCAGTAAGAGATTTTGAGGAAAAAGCCAGTGTTGATACTTCAGAAACAAAGGAGGCCGTAAGTGAGGGTGCTTCTGCAGATAACAAATTGGAAAGTGGAAAACATGACATCGAAGGTAAAGGAAAACCTAATTACAGTACGAATTAAAGGCAAGATCAACGAATATTTTAATTTTTTTATATTGTACTGATAGGTAAAAAGAAAGGAGCCATAGTAAGGCTAGGTGGAGTTTCCGTTAACGCATTAGCCATAGTAAGGCATCAGAATGAACTAGAACCATTATCTAAATGGATTCCATCTTCTAATGAAGAACAGAAAAAGTTTGTTTACAAAACTATTTAATGACCATAATTTTCTACTTCGTATGACTGTTAATTAAAAAATGTGCGTGTTTATATATTTAGATTTGAATTGCCATGTTTGGTCAAAGCAGTTCACTGGGATCTTTCATGGGATTCGCATGACGATGCAATGCTTTTAGTTGGCATTTTTAGACATGGCATAGGGAACTGGGAGTCAATAAAAGAAGACCCAGAATTAGGGCTAAGTGATAAGGTCGACTCTTCATTTTTTAACAGTGCCATACTTCTCAATACTATTAACAATTTTTTAATGTTTAGCCATAAAAATTAGTCATAACTGAAAATACCGTATTTAAATAATAGTTACTATGTAACTAACGGTTAGAATTAAATTTGTGATACGACTGCGTAGATCCTTCAAAGTGGAAATAGTAAACCGCAAGGGAAGCACTTACAAACAAGAACAGAATACCTTCTTAAGCTTCTGAAACATAGTGAAAGGAACAAGACTGTGGTAATTGCTCCACGGCCAAAGAAGCCCAAGTTTAAAAAGAGGAAAGAACTTAATGATAAGGCTGATATGACTAAAACTGAGGGTGATCCAAAAAATACCAAGACTTTCAAGTCACACGGAGCCTCTAATGTCAGGAGAAATAAAAAGCCGAAACTAGATATAGCATCAGATGGTTATGAGAATGTAAAGATAGAGAATTCAGTTACAGGCTCGAAAGAAAAAACCAAGCTTAAGAAAAAGGCAGCCAAAAATGAAACCGGAAGCAAGATAGAACAGCAACCGAAAGAATATAAAGAGAAGAAGAAAGTCAAGAAGAAGAAAATGGCTGGAACTGATTCTATCCTCGATAACGGGAATACGAAGAGCTTAAGCAACGATAAAAAGCTTACCAACTTGAAAATTAGCCCCAAAAAGAGGGTAATTTTCTCAGTGTTAATTATAATCGAAATTCACGGCTAACATCTACTTACTATGTCAATTAAGGTTAAGCATACCAGCGCATTAGAAAAATCTGCAGAGGATAATGCTTCACTGCCGACTTTGAAACTTGACAACGAGGCATTTGTTGCTGTAAGCGTTAGTATTTTATTGTATGCCGCAAGTAATACATATTTTTCTCAGTTTTTATTATTATATTTCTATAAGTGTAAGGAGAAAATGCGACCGGTTAAACGTGCACTCAAAGTACTAGAGCAACCAATGGAAGATATGCCTCAGGAACAACAAGTATCTCAAACGAAAGAGGTAAATTTTCGCATGAATATTAGATTGTAAATCTTGCGATCATTGAAAGAGATCTCTCTTAAAATTATCCAATACATTTTTGATGTTAGTGTCTGCTACAAATCGGTGATCATATTTCGACTGTTTGTCATGAATTCGATGCGAATGCTACAAAACTTTGGAAGAGGTATGAAAGTTATCAGTACAATAACGCTATGTTAATATTACTGCAGGTTTACTCGTTGTAAAACATTTTTTGTAGCAATCTGTGGATTTTTGTTTCCAACTTCACCTCTTTTGAAGCAAAGCAGCTACATAAGGTTTACAAACAAGCCGTCAAAGAAAGAGAAGTAAATGTATGCTTTCTGATTCTAACTTTGCACGCGATTAATATAATAGTGTCTTTGTACAGCAGTTATAGTACTGTTTCCTTTGATTAATTATTGTTATAACAAAAATTCTTATTATAACATATTTATTGTAAAGACTATGAAAAATAGGTCATATAAAGAGGAAATTGTTGGGGCTAGCCGTAAAGCTTCATCTAGGTAATTTGCTTCTCTGGGTATCAATAAATAATTTTACTAGCATCAAGATGTGAGATTATATCAGAAATTAAGTTGTCTAGTATCGATTTTTTCCGTTAATTGTTGAAAAGTATTAATGGAAGCACGACTAATTTTATTATTCATCGATATACAGATTTGTAACCCATTATTTTTAAGGCTAATTTATTTAAATTATCTAACTCTTACCATAGGTAACAGTGAGAGAATGAAAGCAAGCTGTGTGGTTAGAAAAGTATTATTTATAATCTATTGATATTTGAAGATCCTTTAAGGCTAACGCTCTGAAAGATATATCAAATATCTATAGCACTGTCATAGCTTAAGAGTTATTGCGCAGTATTCGTAAGATGATTTATATTGAGGATGGTCGTAAACTAAAAGAAGATATCTGCTCGTTAGAAACTAAGACAAATGACCGTAGTTCTTTTGAGCTATATGGGATATATAACTACCTGTGTTCAAGGGGCAGTCTCTTCATTTAAATTTGTTAGAAATCATCTTATTTCGAGCAGTAATCTTTACATGCTCGGATGATATCTGTAATACCTAAATTACTGTGATATTCAATACGTTTTAATATTAATACTGTATAAAGATCGATCTAACTTTGTATACTATTCTTGTACATAAAAAACGTATCGCGAATAGATTACATCAATTTCGAACTGTCATACGACGGATGCTATATGAAAGTTTAAACTAGGCGAATCGGATCCATCTTAATGTTGTATAACATATTGACCAAAAGTCATATAGAATTATGGGTCGCTTTTTCAATGGATTTTATGAGAGCTTCTGTGCAGTTATGACGTCATTTAAAAATAATTTATTAGCCCTTAGTAGAAACTCTTTGACTATTGCACTGTAGGATAAGGGTATATCGATCATTTGTATTTACTGTACTTGTATAAAACTGATGTACTGTAATAGGGTATGATTACTACTTCTTCGTAAAATAGCAATGACTATATTTCAGCAATCGACATCACAAATGCGATTTAATCAGGTTGTGTACAGTATGTGTGTAAGTGCACGTATATAATTGGTTCTACTCGTGCTATACCGTACATCACAGAAATTTCGCTGTTCATTTTATAATTAAAAAGGCTATATTTATATCACTATTTAATGTATTTATTGTCTGCAGTCTTCTTGGCTTACATCCTACTGTGCGAACGAATATCTGTGGTTATACTGTAGATGTAATGTATTACTCCTCGAGTTTGTTAGTGATAACAATGTATTATTACTAAGTAATAAATGTAGTGTAGTAAACAACATACCGAGTATTTACGTGAAGTATCACGAGCGCATTACTGCTACAACAGATTACTAAAATAAAATCAAATATATCTATTCTAATAGTAGAGCAAAACTGCGCTATATTTGACCAGTCCTCCTACTACTAGGTCAGGTTACTGAACCGTTCAATTGTTGTTACTGTATGATCTACGCTATATTGTAAAACACCGCTTGATGTTCGTAAATCTTGAAAATTGAGGAATTTATTGAAATCTTCTACTGTAGTGTACACAGTACAGTACAGTATAGCAGCTTTCAGTATGAACGAGTACTCTGTGTTAAGCTTGAGAAGAAGCTTCCTTTCGTAGGCATACAGTAAGATAAATATGGGCCTTACAGTAACGTTTACTGCACTGAATTAAGTATAAGAAAATGTAGTTTACAGTATGAGGGAATAACCAGAGTACGTGAACAGGTGATTAATGTTTATTGACGTCGGGTACACTCAGTCTCAGTGGCATGAAGTGCGTAAAAGTGGGTACGCGCGCCTAGGGTATCAGCGACTATAATAACGAGAGTCCTTAAATGAAATGAAAACGCAACCCGAATAGATGATTGATTTTTGAACCCGAAATGAGTGGAATCGCTATACAAATACTGTATCACTTGAGAAATTCTTATTGTACTAAAAGGAAAGAAAGAAGGACGGAAAGCGGCCGTCAGCGTAAAATAATATGGAGGCCTATTCTTTTTTCCGCTCATTCTAATATACGGTACCAATGAAACAGTATATCATACTGCATAAAACCAACTTAGCGTCACTTTATGTCCTTCTTCCTTTTCTTTCTTTTTGTAGTCGCTGATAATAATAAGATAAGATAATAATGTTATGTACTGTAGTCAGGGGCCGCAAGGTATGATGGTCAAATAAGTTCAGCCAATCATAGCATTCCATGTAGCGCGTTCCTAACATGTCACGAGGTTACAAAAGTGGTTGACATTTGACAATGATGCAGAGCGTTGAGTTTAGTCTAGTCTGCAGTACAGTACAGTACAGTAGTCTAATAATACTGTAGTGTGCACACAGTACAGTACTGTACTGTACAGTGTTGAAGACTAGACACTACTAATACAGTACTGTACAGGACAGTAAGTGAAGACAGCCAAAAGAAGTACTGTACACAGTACTGTACATAGTACTGATACAGTATGTACTGTACACTGTACAGTACTGTATGGTAATGGCACGAGACAACATTTGGCGTTAGCTTGTAACACGTTGCCACGTCTGCGTCGTACAGAGCCTTCAGTTACGGCCAGGACTTTCTAGTAGTCCCTGGTACGGCACGGCACACTTCGCCGGTACAGTACTGTACCATAAAGAGTACACTTGTACTGTGACGTGACGTGTACAAATGAAAAGCAGTACTGATAAACTTTTGCCTTGCGTACTGTAAAGCCACTTACTCCTCGCGGATTTAGTTTCATCTTCTAGGCCAGCTTAAAGTTGATTAAGCTAGTAAAATCTTTCGTCTATCGAAATTAGACTTAATTAACAGTAATTTTCAAGATGTTACGTTTTATAACTCTGGCGTGCCTTGTATTCGTTACTCTGGCAGCAGCCAGTGATGTTATTGAATTAAAGACAAGCAATTTTAACTCTGTGATTGCTCAACAAGATATCACTCTGGTCGAATTTTATGCTCCATGGTAAGTTAAGTTACCGTCTAACTTATTAAGACTGTTAGACTGTTAACCACTGTTAAAACTGAATACAGTATATATCAAATGGCATTGATGCTATTATCTCATACTGTTTTAACAAAATTATAAAATAACGGAATGCAATATGCAGTATAGATTCTGTACATTTAAGGATCAGTTCTCGATTTCTTACTGTGTGCGATGCTCATAAATCAAGTCTTCAGTTTGATCCGTCTTGCAATGTAGTTCTACTGAACATACACGTAAATTACAATTATACGCGTATCTTCAACTTAGCGGCGCTTATCCTGGATATATTACATACTGTATGATTCAGTTTTCGTTCCAGTTGCGTAAATTATGACAGTCATCATACATAACTTTACGCAACAAGAATAAAATTAACAAAGTGATCAGAATTGCCCTCATAGTGAAAAATTACTGTACTATGTTTGCAGCCATCCTCTACCATGCCTGTTAATCATAATTATTAATAATTAATAATGATCTGAATGTTGCAACTAGGAGTTAGAATATTGAGAATATCATTACTCAGATTAATAACCTAGGTTAATACAGTAATTGCCTTGTACTGGATAGCTACTAAATGTCTTACAATGTACTGTACAGTACATCTCCACTCAGTAGCGCATAGACTTCGAGATTTACTGTACTGTACAGTAGAAATCCATGGTATACGTGTAGAAACCATAGAGTTAAGAAAAAAACCCAAAGGTTTTTTCTCTTAACTCTATGGTAGAAACGTATCATACGTATAAACTAGTTAGAGACAAGGACTACTGCAATAGAAGACCTTGATAGAGATAATTATAATTATAATTATATAACGATCCAGTTGGTGATGGTTAATGCTCCAGACTTTCACTCTTTCAGTATCGCAACACAAACATTAATCTAAAAGTGACGACAAGTACGGTATTTACTCAAGTGACACTGTTGTCCCTTATTACCATCATATTATTCATGTCAGGTGCTAGAGTACAGAAATGAAGGTGAACAATCGCTCAGTGAGTTGCCCTCTCTGGACAATGAGTGTATTGAAGTGTCACATTTAGCAATCCATCAGTAAACTGTTATTGCAGCCCCTACAATAAAGTTCCGTCTAGCAAATGTATTTGTTCTTTCCCGACTGAGACATTAATTAATTACGTATATCATAACTTCAGTTAAAGAATTCATTAGTTGCCTGCTGAAATTACAGTATGCATAGTAGCTATTACGTGGTTTTGTAGTGTAAGTTTCATATTGTGATCGATTTCGCTGTAATCTGCTGAGACTTGTCTTATTGCAAATCTAAATTCAAAAATTGGTGATTGGCTTACGCTGTCCTTTGAATTTTTCGTATTTTCAAGCCAAGAGTTGCGATACCATACATACGTAGTATGCTGTATTCATTCCTTATCCTTACCAACTTATTTTGTATTGAAATCAAGCTGTGACGAGAGCTTGGTAGAGAGTTTACTAAAATTTACATTTTGACTGCATGCAGTGACATGACCGAGTAATTTACTGCAATTACTGTACACTAGTCACAGATATCAAAGCACACTTAATACGTATAGAAGAATTAAATACTGATAATTGAATACTATCCGTACTTAAACTATACTTTTCTTAGGCTGTATCCTTGAATGAAATTGTGATTGATTATACTATTATTCATTTTCTAATAGGTGCGGCCATTGTAAGAATCTTGCTCCTCAGTATGAAAGTGCTGCTACAGAATTAAAGAGGAATGATCCTCCGGTACCTTTGGCTAAGGTCTGTAGGCAGAGTAAGAAAAAATTATATCATTCGTAATTATTGGGGCCTTTGCATAGGAGCGCAGCCTTGCTCGCATATTGTAATGGTCAGAATTTTTTGGTTCATGCACAATTTTCCTCTCCCATTTATGATATGATTTACCGCTCCGTAACATTTATAACCAACCCCAGATACGAGTATACTGCATCTCTGAATGAGAATGAAGGCTAATTAGAAAGATGTTACAGTGTAATAACGTCAATTCTGTTCCTTATATTCCATCGAATTTTTCAGTCTTTTACGGCAGTATTAGTATACGTTATTCGACAGCTCGTTATCGAAGACAATTCGTAACATTTTATTTCTAATATCTCTATTAATTATTGGAACATCGGTGCATCGGTAGCCAAAGATGATTAAATTATATCAAATCTTTCTGCTTTAAATAATAATTTTATTCGCGATTCCATATGATGAATTTGCAACCGTTTCAGTCAACATACATGCTGGTGAATAATGCATTGATATGAAACGGTTACAAATTGTTTACAGAATTTGTACTGTATCGGTAACTATTTGACCGTTTTAATCAAATCTGTTTACGAAGTGAAGACATGAATAGTGTAATAACATAATATATATGACATATATACATGTATGTGTGCATCCTAGATTGTGGTTGTTTATTTCTTAAATCATAATTCAGCAGTGCTCGTATAGAAGTACCGTCTGTATCTCACTCCTGTATGCATTTCCTTTATACATATTGTGGTAATATAACTTACTGGTAATATTATATTTATGCTATAGTCTAATAACACTTTGCTTGACTTCTCCTTCGCACCCTTTCCGTCTCTTAGTATATCTTTTTCATGTTCTCGAGGCATTCAAAGCAGTTTATTTTTGATTTAGCGTCGAGAAATTCACTGATTAAATTCCAATCACAATTTCAACAGGTTGATTGTACCGCTGAAAGTGATCTATGTGGCAAATATGGAGTTAGCGGGTATCCAACTTTGAAAATCTTTCGCAATGGAGCCCTATCAGCCGATTATAACGGCCCAAGAGAAGCAAGTAAGAATTCTGTAGTGTTTAAAATTAAGGTTATCTTATTGCATATATTTGTTTTATTGAAGACAGTGAGTAGTTTGTAATTATTGGCAGAATTTGTTTATGAATAATTTTAAGGAAAATTTATATTCTTAATTTAGAGGGAATTATTTCATATATGCAAAAGCAGGCAGGACCCAGCTCCAAATGTAAGTCCTAGTCAATTTAAAGTAGAAAATTAAAAAGAGTTAACAATAAATTGTGACTACAAATGAGATGAAACATGATTTTTCTCACTAGATTTATAAGTATGGGGTATTTTGAATGATTAAACTGATAGTGTTATTTTAATTTTAATTTGTTTAGCAATTAAGACTGATGAACAGTTGACTGCCTACTTGAAGAAATCTACAGTTGCAACTTTTGTTGGTTAGTTTTACGTATTTTTTGATTGAGCTGCGTGCGCAATAAGCGTTAACGGAATAACGGTTCTATACGTGTAATAGGTTTTTTCGCTCAAGAAGATGATCTTTCCAAGGCTTTCTTAAAGTCTGCAAATAGTATGCGTGATACCCATCGTTTTGCACATACTTCGGAAACTGAATTGATGGATAAATACGGCTACAGAAGGTAGATTCGGAAATTATCAAGATACAAGGATGAAGAATTATCATACTAGTGTTCTAATTAATATTCGATCTATTACGCATTACTATAGCGCTGTAGTTCTCTTCCGTTCTCCATTGTTAAAGTCTAAATTTGAAGAACAAAGGGTGAAATACAGTGGAGCAGCGAGTGTTGATGATTTGAAAGATTTTTATCGAAAGAATAGGTAATTCCTTTAAGCTGTTAATCCGTTACTTTCAATAAATTTATAACATTGCATGTGATGTTTTTCTCAATTTAGCTTAGGGTTAGCTGGGGTAATGACTGACAATAATAAAGACCAATTTGAAAAGCCCCTTGTTATCGCATTCTATGACGTAGATTACGTAAAAAATCCTAAAGGTAATGTTAACATAATTTTTATGTTTTGACGTTATTGTAGAGAGTGCTAACGTATCGCACTTAAATTCTGTAGGTACAAATTACTACAGAAATAGGTAAGTTTAAACTATGACTGATATTTTTTTTATCGTTTAAACAATTCTTTTTTCACTCAATCTTCAGATATACAGTAAATGCTAGGTTAAATTGCTCCTTGTTTCATTAATAGGATCATGAAAATTGCTAAAGAAATGTCCGCAGGGGGAGTTAAGCTAAACTATGCTATTGCCAATAAGGATGAATTTCCGCAAGATATCGAACAATTCGGTGCTTCCTCAAGTGATGATATGGTAATTGGTGTTAGAGACGAAAGTGGAAAAAAGTTTGCTATGTCAGATTCATTCTCGTGAGTAGCAAGCTTTATGCTATTGTAGAATAAGTAGCAGATATTCTGAATGTAGTAATAAATAACTGGAATACTTTACTAAACATTTCAAATTTAGCATGGAAAACTTTAAGGAATTTTTAACAAAATATTCAAATGGCGAATTGAAACCATACTTAAAATCAGAGCCAGTACCTGCTTCCAATGACGGCCCAGTTAAGGTATGTATATGAATCCGTAAATCTTATTAATAAAACATCATGTTTCTTCTTGTGAGATCCGCATACGATAGTAACAGTACTATATTCACAACGTACGCTCTATACTAAATCAACAGGTAGTGGTGGCGTCAAACTTTGATGAAATTGTTAACGACCCAAACAAAGATGTTTTGATTGAATTTTACGCTCCTTGGTGTGGTCACTGCAAAACTCTTGCACCAAAATACGAAGAACTTGGCAAAAAGGCATGACTCAAATATATACAGTCTGTTGTAACTTGCGTAGCTGAATAAATTTTATTTCATATTTTAAACTTTGCTTAGTTCGACGCAAATGCTTATAAATTTCTTTATTTAACAGCTTTCTGGAAACGATCATATCGTAATTGCTAAAATGGATGCTACTGCTAATGATGTTCCATCATCGTACGATGTCCAGGGGTAGGCTTTGTAATTGATACACACCTTCATTGTACTGTAGCAAATAAATGATATTTACCTTCATATTTATTTTCATATTCAGATTTCCAACTATTTACTGGGCTCCAGCCAATAATAAAAAATCTCCCGCTCGTTATGAGGTAGGTTTACATATTCTTTTATGCTTGCGCAATTTATATCAATTCATAGATCTTAGCATGTCTATAGGTTGTATCTATGGTACGTGTAAACAATATTTCGATTATCTAATTATCTTTAGGGTGGACGTGAAGTTTCCGATTTCGTTGACTACATTAAGCAACGATCTACATCTACTGTGAAGCTTGGCAAGAAAAAGAAGAAGTCAGAATTATAAGAACTCGGCTAATTAAGTCTATGAGATGTATTGATTCTTTCATTTAGTTACGTATTTTTTTCTCCTTTCATTGTAATCGACGTAAAATGACTCCAGCTCGTGATTATACCCTCTTGGTAGATAATTGTGACCGAAATTATCAATAGTAAAACATTTTGTAATGTGGCCTTTCTAACTTTATTGTTATTAGAAAATTCAGGAATAAAAGAATTTAAAATTATATTTAAAAATGTAACTGTGTATGTACAAAGAGGACAACTCCGAATAGTATGACGTGTGTGTGGCTGCATGATATTTGTAGGGTGTACGTGTGATATAACTATAACATAATAATGCATGATGTAAGATTGGTAAATTTTGGATTGCCTAAGACGTAAAGTTGCTAAATCATTTTCGTTATATCGCTGAGATATGATGTACTTAATGATCTGAATAAATCAATTACATCAACACTCAGTATCCTTCCAATGAAGTATTACATTACCTTGTTCACTTTTTCATAATTAAATAACGAAGCAAAGTTTTAGTTATTATTTATCTAAACGTATTTCTAAATATCAGATACGTTAAGACCTGTTCAATAATATTTATTCATCATCAGTTAGTATCGTACAATTGTAAAATTAATTAAATACGGGCGAATGACTTTAGTATCTAATTGCATACTTTTGTTACGGCATAGTATACAAGAATGTATGTTTCGGTATGACTGATATACTGTATAATGTACAGGTATTTACTATTTCGTAATTTATTTCAGAATACTTAAATAGCTTACGTACGCCTGGTTAAGGCTCCCTTTCTACTGTATGAGTCGTACAATATACTATTTGAATGCGATGGTAGCTTCGTCTTATCTATAATACTACGCTATATGGAACTTTCCTCGAAGGTAATATAGCTAGGTCTAACCCATTCTATATTTTGTTTCTGCACTGTGCAATGTTCAGCATACGTACATACTTAAGTTATGCCGTATATTGACAATATCAGTGAACTACATCGTTCAATAAATATAATTTTATGATGCCCAGGTTAAGAAGGAGCAGTAGTGTGGTCACAGATAACATACAGCGACATTTCGGCTATATTGTACATCAAGGGTAGTAGCTATAGATACGTTTAGCTACTTAGTCGTATATACTTTTCGGGCGCAACATCTACATTTTTACTTAGCAAATAATAAAATTACTTTAAGCTAAATACAAGAAGATTAAAGCCAATAATTGATGTCATAAAATTTATAAGTCTAAAGTTTTTTATACACGCATTTGCAGTTTTAAAACTTCATTCCTTAATATAGCAATGTTAATAAATATTTGTACTCAGGTCAGTCAATAAGAACTATGGCACACTGATATTTTTACTGACTAAAACCGAAATCTCAGCAAAAACTAAGAATTAACTACTTAAAGTTAATCTTATTAATCTACCAATACTTTACTAGTTTGCAATTCAATTTTGAAATGAATACTGTAATTACTAACTATAATATTTGCTATTTATGTTTGGCTATTATAGTATAATAGGTAACTTGACTTTTTGAAGTGAAAGGTGTCTCTTTTACAGTCTTTATATATGATGAATGTTAAATACCCATACCAGCATAGTTGAAATCATTTGTGAATGTATCTGGTAACTCTGTTGAGTTTTAAATTAATATTACATAACCAATCTGGATACTGGCCTTAAATTATAATTATTAACCGATATTATAAGGTAAGAAGTATCGTCAAAATCATGTACTTCATCTATACGATTTGGTGCAATTATTTCGACGATGTTATTGCATTAATGCAGGTAATTTAAATTGTTCAGATTCGGTACGTTAATTACCATGATCGAAACAAATGATAGTTAATGACTTAAAATTGAATCCTGAAATAGCTATCAAATGTTCCATATACGTGTACCCATACTTTGAATTACCAAAAAAATGTTGCAACTACTCCAATATAGGTCTAACGATGTAGCTTATGCCAAATAGCTGATTGTCTATGGGGTGAATTTATGACATCATACCAATGTTCCCTTTCTAGACCTTTTCTTGACAAGCTCAATACTACTTGACCAATGTTATTGCTTCGCATGAATCGATCATAGCAAGCTAATACTATAATTGTAGTAGTTCGTTCCAGCTGTTGTGTTTCAATTTTTACTGCAAACTGTTGATTAAAAACTGGATTCAACGAATTTCTGATAATACGAGTTTTCTTCTTACACAATCTTCTACCATCACATAATACGTAAATCTTGACGTAAGTATCTATCGCAGATTTGGGGAAAGCAGCGTCATTACATTAAGTTAGTAGTGAAAGCAATAATTATATGTAGAAATGAACAGCAAATTTAGTAACTTAGGTCATTGTAAACGCTTAAAGTGAAGACATCACTGTTTTGTAGGTCGGGTGATGGATTACGGCTAATTAGCAAAATTACGGTACTACCATTCAAATAAATATTGTTACAGTATGTTAAGATAGATTCTTGTCATAATAAATTAGGCATATAAATATTTATTGCTTAAAATAATCGTTAAAATAAAAATCATTTTATTGACTCACTTTGTTCCCCCCCCCCAAAAATTAAAAAAAAGATAATCTTAGCGGGGTAAAATGGGAAGTGTTATAATTTATCATCAGAGAAAGTCGTATGAGCTTACCTGCTGCATTGGTGGCAGTTGAAGGTGGCAGATTGTGAGCCTTTAAAATTGTAATTAAAATATGCCCAGACACAGTCTGATTTAATAAAGCAATGCAAATTTCTCCACAATCACGTTGTAGCTAAACCATATAATAAAGCGAATCAAGATTAGAATTTCATTTCAATTTATAGTTATACTAATACTGTATGAAAAGTATTATTCTGTGCATATAATATTTTCTATTTAGATTTATAATTTAGTTTACCAAATGGTACTTTTTGGTTCTTAAATTGTAGGACGATATGGTACCACGCAACTTATTATTATCATTTAACGGAATAAAAACCTCTCCAATTAGATCATGCTTCAGAAAGTGATCAAAATCGTATACCGCAACGTAAAGTATTGAACGATTTAGGACATCAAGCGAAACGCGCCGCAAAATGAGAGTTTGATTAAACTGAGGATTAAATGTTTTACGTTTAACTTGGCTACGCTGCTTATGCTTTCTACCAGGTAGTAAGCTAATCTTAACGTAAGGATTAATGGTATCTTTTCCATCGTTTTGTTTAGCTTGCAATCTTGTTGCTTTAATTACAGTTACGCGTAGTTGATTATGCAATGAGTTATAAATAACAGATAATTCTATCGTTCCTACATCTATTCGACCAGAATCGTGATCGAAGTCACTCATTTCTTGTTCTATCTCGTCAACCGATGATAAATTGCTTGAATTGGCTTTAAAGGAGGAATCAAATACGCTTGGATGGGATTTTTTGTCTTTATTATATTGAACTTGAGTGGAAGACCTTGTAAATTTGTTGGTCGATGGGCTTTCGTTGCAGCTGATTGAATGATTAAATACTTGCTGCGGAATATTCTGAGATTGGCTTAATTTAATGACTTCATAATCACTAACAGAAGTCTTGAATTTTGACGACTGTAAGCTTTTACATTCTTTGTGCTTATTTCCTCGTCGTACTTTGTGAGTTTGAATATAATCTGCACTTTTACTGCGATATCTAGATTGATCTAGTGGTGATATGGTTTGATTTGATCTTGAAATTGGCTGAGCTCTGACTACGGTATAGCCCACAGCCGGTAATGGATAAGAATTATTAACAAATTGGACACTTGATTCGGACGGTCTATTAGTGACACTTCGTTCGTAAGAGAGAATATCTTGTAATTTTGAGGATGGTTGTGTTGTAGGATCGTTTACTGCCATTTTGGTATTCCTATCTCTTTGGCCACTATTTCGATCGGCATAGCTTACATCAATGCAATTAGTTTTAACTCGTTTTAGTATAACAGACGGAGTAGAAGGTTGCTGCTGTTGATGGTAAGTTTTCAAGTCGGGAACAGTTTCGACGTGTGCCAAGGCGTTGTTTCTCCAACAGCAGTAGCCCTTAATATACATAATATACAAAGCAATGGCTATAACCAAAATTGTTACCATGACGGCTGTAATTGGAATAGCAACTAAGCAGGAATTAAAATAAGATTTAGCAAAAGAGATAAGGTTTGATGTTATAAAATCATACTTTGTCTAAATTTCGCTATCATACTAATATAATCTGTAACTTAGGGTAAAAAAAACAAATTTGTAACATGGATCAAGGTGATCTATTACCTTCAAGAAAAATCTTTTCCATTGAAGTTTAGTTGATGAAATGGAGTGATATAACAATCAAACGTGTACTTTTAATCACTTAAAATTATTTAGTACTATTAGCACTACAGTATATCATTCAATTTTTATTTATAGAATTATATTTTATTGTAGTTGGACTTTAATGCCTTGTTTTGAAGATGACTTTATGTTCAATTATGTATGGACAGGTATAGCTTCTTTCTGAGAAACAGCCTTGTTGTTATGAATTATGTAATTACTATAATGTGATTTAGCTTAAGACGTCAGCAACTGAACGTGAGGGAATTAAATAATAGTTATTCGTCGTGATAATAAATCAGCATAGGTGATGAAAATGTCATTTTATTATTTTCTGCTATAGTAGTTGAAATATCATTGGTAAGAATATTATTACACCTTTGTTGTTGATCTTTTTTATTTCTACAAGCTTCATCTTTCAGATCGTGAAAGCCTTGATATACTGCAGATTCATCAGTAATTATTTCCATAATATCTAAATACAGTACTTAACAATATAAGCAACACCAATACAGAAATTTATGTCAAATTTTAAGAATGAGATTGAAGTTATTGATAATTTCAGTAATTGAAATTATATAAAATACACATCAACAAGGCTCATTAAAATATCATAAACAGTACGTACAAATCATTAAAATATTGTTGTTAAATCAGCAGCATTTGCATAGTTTAAGCATTATCTTCTTCCTCAATGGTATAAAAATATCAAATACTGTGGAAGATACAAAGCTGATTGCAGTTCCAACATACAACATATTATGTGGGTTAGCTAAAAAGAGACGAAGTATTCAATTCGTTCATTACAACAATTGTGAAATTGTAGCAGCGTCCAGCAACAACTACTATTGCTATGTATTTTTCACATACTTAAAAGTAGACTTTGTTGGAAATAAATAAATTTCATGTTGTCGTTTTCGCATTAAGAGTGACAGTAGATTTTAGCGTAAATAAAGTATCTATCTTTGATGTACAGGAGTGTTACAAGATAGATATTGAAATAGTATGATTAATAGAAAGTTTTAGTGGTACACATTGCACGCATACTGTATAGCTCATGTTTGAATCTAACGCGAATAAAAATTTTATCGTAAATATTCTTGGTAATTTTAATTAAAGTCGTCTAGTTTTTTTAGGCCTACAGCCATTATGTGGAATGGGAGTGACATCCGTGATTGATATAACTTCTAGTCCGCCCATTTGTAAGCCTTGCAAGGAAGACTGAAATGTTCAATTTTGTCCGGCAGAAGTTGAAGTTGTGTATGGTAAGACAACCATGTTATATAAAATAGAAATGCTTGTATTAGCTTAAGGCTTAGGCAATCGTGATCTTACGAACTTTCGGGTCGATCAAAAAGTATAAAATTCTTAGCTTAAGATACTACATTCTGAGCTTATAATAATTCAGGATAGAAAATAAGACTTTATATTAATTTAATGTGGTACCTCACGGCCAGGCCCCATTCCTTTGACTTTAACCCTCACTTTATTAATTCCTTTTCTAATGGCTTTCTATTATATTGCAATACAAGTATGCGCAACGAAGTTAGAAGTCCAGAAGGCTTTTTGAGTATAAACATCACATTACAATTTTGTAAGGTTACATTAATGATATGTATTCATAAATTCAAAAGTTTTTTTAACCTTAGCAGCAGCTTCACCAGCGGATTGACCGGCATAAGTAGTACTCCGTTTTGCATTTTTGAAGCCTTCGGTACCCTAATTGAGTTCAGTAATCGATTGGTAATAACAATCGATGGGTTAAGCGATGCGTGAGAAAGGAATTAAAATATTCGTATTCGCATGTTTGACTAGCTCACAGTATAACGACAGTTTTAAAAATATTCAGATTAAGTGAGAAAATGAATTACAATAATGTAATTTGTGTTGTAACAGCTACGTGATATAATATAAGCTAATCTACAGTTGCCTATCTTACCCCAGAGGCCCAGTTAATGGTTTTACCTATAGGTAATTCAATTTTTACAAATGAATTCATTTTCAATCAAGTAATCTTTCAATTATAATCACTCTTTATTTATAGTATTACCTTTCATATCTGTTATCGTTATAATGGTATTATTATAACTGGCTTTAACATGAGCAATTGGTAAATTTTTGAATTCTGGATCTAATATTTGCAAGCTTTCTACATCCGGATGGGAACTATAAGCTCTAAATGGTATTGATAAGTATATATATACGAGTACGTATATAAGTTTGTAGTTGGCATTGCGAGGCGTGATGAAGGATCCAGCTAATCAGCTTTTTATCTGTTGTAAACTAGAAACTAACCTGACAGGAGTGAGATTTCTCGCTACCATAGCACGTGTAAATAATAATGCTGAAGTTATTGGTAGTCTAATTGCACACTTACAACGACAAAATGCTAAAACAAACATAAGAAAACAGAATTTTTAACAATTTCGGTTAGACATCTACATATCCTAGTGTTCACTAGGTCAATTAATTTATGAGAGTACCAATGTGCTGCACTATACTCGTATTGCTGTCAATATCCAACAAGTATCGCTTATTCTTGGTGTAAAATACCGGATCAACAGTAATATCCAACTCGTACAATTTTTATCGACTTTTATAGTATTTTCGTACTGTTGATAGAACTATGAGAGTATCAATTCGTCGCCATTCATCAATCATAATGGAAAGTCAATGAAAATTGGTTGTCCAAAGCTTACTTAGTGGTCGCTTTTCTACCTACTGTAGTTATAGAGCCGACATCAGTAAGAGTAAGAGCTGGATCGTAAAGGCACCTTGCCTACTGCTTTGTTGCAATCTTGACTTAAAGATTATAAAACTGTAGGAGTTGGATATTACAGTTGATTCAAAGTACCTATTAAGTATTGCTCAAGCTAAACAACCAGTGAAATTTAATTTGTTTAAAATCGTCATCATGCATCTTACCCAAATTAATCAATGCCATGATGGCGCAGAGCTGCAGCTGACAACGGTCGTGGTACCTTGTGCATAGACTACTGGATAGCGTCTAGTAGATATCTGTACTACTACAGTATGTGTCCAGTGCCTTTTCAGATACAGTTCATAGTACACAGTATAACAGGTTCTCGCAGTACGGTCGTGTGTAAAAACTTTGAATATGCCAAATATAATATTATAACTGTACTCTACAGTACAGTACAGTAGGTTCTACAGTACAGCAGTATACTGTACACTGTAGAGTGTACACTGTACAGTACAGAATCCACACAGCACGGTACTGTACAGTACTACTGTACTGTATACTGTACTGTATACTGTACTGTACACTGTACTTTAGTATACAGTACAGTACTGTACAGCACTGTACAGTATGTTAAGCGATAGCTAATGTTTATGCTTAAGCTCTACTGGCATTTATACCAGTTCCGAAGCAAAAGGTTGCCTAAAAACAAATTCTAAATCAAATAGTCCATCGTATTCCTTAAAGAAACAAAGTATGGCACGAAAGTTTGTCCTTCTGCTATTCAGCGTTGTTATTGGCTTCCTTTATACTATTAATGTGCACGGTCTGGATAATGGTCTTGCCTTAACACCACCAAGTAATCGTATAGGAAAATAGACAATTAGACAGTAAAATGTAAATAAGGCTTATCAGGATCGATTTAATTGAACCCCCAAATCCACTTGATGTATAGAATCTGAAATTCTATGATCTTGTTCACCTTAGTGGATAAATAATGATTATAATTTTCTATAGTATATTTGAAACTTTATTAAAACCATGAGAATGTCTTAAATATTACAATTACAATGATATTTTCTTTAGTGGGATGGCTAGCTTGGGAAAGATTTCGTTGTAATATCGATTGTAAGAATAATCCTGACAATTGCATCAGGTTTGCTATTACTTTATTTTGACGTCATTCATTGCAATGGTTGAACTCTTATCTGATATAATTAATTATCCTACTATCTACTTGACCATGGTAAGCTTATGCAAGATACTCTTGGCTAACAGTCATACTAATCGTAGAGCTTACTCATTTACTTGTAGTCTATTTTATGTGCTTGCTTATCATATAACACATTGTTTATCAACTTTGCATCAATCTTACCATTGATCTAATCTATGTACGTACCTTGTAATTAATTTATATTCACGATCAAAGTCAAAAGCTATTTACTGATATGGCCGATCACTTAGCCAAGGATGGATATCGTGATGTCGGCTACAACTACATCAATGTAGATGTAAGGAAAATAAACTCTGTTAATACCAAAATCAAAGACTGTTAGACTTTGCTTACAACGACATTTTATCCTTTCATCCATTTACCTAACTACAGTGCAGTATTCATTGGATACTGTATTTACGACAAAATAATAATAAAGAAATGGATTTGTTGATACATTTTAAAGGATTGCTGGATGGCTAAGAAAAGAAATAAAAATGGCCGATTATATGCAGATAAAGAGAGGTTCCCCAAAGGGATCAAATATTTAGCTGAATATGTTAGTGAAAGAACTTTTACATTTTTTATATTTGTTATTTGAAAGCTATGCAGTCCATAAACACAGTAGACTGATACGCAATTAAACTTAATTTCATGTAAAGAATACTGGAACAAGTTAAATATTCTCTCTTGATTAATTGCTATACCTATACAATAATTGACAGATGCATAAAAGAGGCTTAAAATTAGGAATCTATGGCGGTAAGTCGTAGATGATTAACTGATTATTAATTATTGAGACTGACAGTAAACTAATACTCGTGATTAGATGATCACTACAGTAGGTTAACTATGCCTCTTTGTATTCGCAGATTTTGGCACAAAAACTTGTGGTGGTTACCCTGGTAGTGAATTTCATTTACAAACAGATGCGGAAGTATGTTCATAAATATTTTCATTTGGTATATACCAGGCTAGAGCGAACAAAGTGATACCGTATACGTATTTGAGTTCCCTCCTACGGCACTCTCATGTTTTTATTTCTTAGTTTTCAACTAAAGGATATCACGCTATTTCTTTTTATTAGACATTCGCTAATTGGAAGGTTGACTCTTTGAAGCTAGATGGATGTAACAGTAATACTTCCGATTATAAAAAGGGTTATCCTGCAATGGGTCATTATTTAAATAAAACTGGACGTCCAATCCTCTACTCTTGCAGTTGGCCTGCTTACCTAAATCCATCAAAGGTACATTACTATGCTGAGTAATGACGAAGTATAGATTATAAACAAGCAAGTAAAGTAGAATATTGTGTATGACATTAGTGCCTCTGTATTTAACCTGCTAACAATCGTTAAACTCTGTAGGTTAATTATACCATTATTGCGAAAGCTTGTAATCTTTGGCGGAATTATGGCGATATTCAGGTAAAAGTTGTATAAGAGGGACATTCTGCCCAGCTAACAATAAAGACTTTATTTACAATATCAATTCTAGGACTCCTGGGATAGCATACTAAGTATCGTTGATTTTTATGGTAATAACAATAAAGTATTAAGTGCAGCTCAAGGACCGGGTCATTGGAATGATCCTGATCAGGTATATAGATACATAAAACTTCAAAGACTACGTTGCACTTGAGTGGATAATGAGCTTGTATTACTATTTCTTTTATAAAAACGAACTTTTCTCTACATTGTGATACGTTTAGTAGTCTATTCACCATTCTATTTATGCTGACTTTTAATACATTTTTATTTACAAGTTAATTGTTGGAGACTTTTCTTTAAGCTACGAACAGTCTAAAAGTCAGTTTGCTTTATGGAGTATCTTTGGAGCTGTAAGCATTATCTGCAATAATATATATATATAAGAAGGTACTTAGAATATGACTAATAGTGAATATAAATAATTCTCACTAGCCTCTCTATATGTCCAACGATCTAAGAAAAATTCCTACTTGGGCTAAAGACATTCTCCAAAATAGGTCATTGTAGAAATCGTGAATTTGTTCTATTGTCAAGTCACTATTCTAACGATTTGACATCAATATATATGGAATGTTATAGAGAAGTTATCGCTGTCAATCAGGATAAACTTGGATTAATGGGAAAAAGAATTGTTTATGTACGTGCACGTGATAAATTTGAATGAACTTCAATAAAAGATTGTATAAATAACTAGCTTTTATTGGTTTAGAAAAAAAACAATTATGAAGTATGGATGAAAAATCTATCGGATGTGACAACGGCTGTAGTATTATTCAACAGAAATGTTCAAGGAACTCCTCAAGTACTCTCTGTTGATTATTCTATGGTTAGTTAGAATACAAGTTTATGTCTACAATATAGAGAGTTGAAAAAGGTTAAATCTTATCCTGTACTAAACCTACTGTCTAATTTTTTTATCTCTATTCATATTAGCTCGGATGGACTCATAAAGTTGCAATGGTTAAAGATCTCTTTGCAAATAAAACTCTTGGCAAATATGAAAATCACTTTAGTCATCCTGTCAACGTCGACGGCGTAGTTATGGTGAAATTGACACCAGCATAATGCATGATCCACTTCTTAGAGCTTATTTAAATACTGTTGGCGAGAACTGCATGCCTTTCTTAAATAATAAGAGTTTACTATTGAATGAAAATTACACCTTCCATTAATACGTAATACTTTTATGTGATTGTGACAGATTTATTTGTAAGAAATCTTATTCTGTGTCATCCTTTACTAAGTGCAAACCACCGAAAACTCTTACTACTATATGATCAAAATTGTAATAATCGATAGCAGAGCGTATTAAGTACCATACAAGTAGTCGTATGAATTGTTATAAAGAAGCATTCTTAAAAGACCTTCGAAGTAAAATGATATATGGCTAACTAAGATATTCTTTCGAATTATCTGCCTTGTAATTTATTTTTATAGAAATTTCGTATACGAGATCAAATTTAAATTAATTTTCGTCATAACTCATAGCGAAAGAAATACGATATTGAAGAGATACCTCATCTTTGACTGAGTCTCAGTACTGCTAATAGAATGAATGCTCTAGTTTTTTTAATAAAAATAATAAACGTATGCTTATTAAAATCCCATCTATGCTATTCTGAGTACATCTCTATTGTATTAGGCAATGTACTAACACTCTCTTTACTTTTTGACGCAATTAAGTTTATTAATCATAAATAAACAAATGAACAGATAGTTATACATTCGATAATCACGTAAACAGTAAAGCAAATTGATGATATTAGATAACTGAGATAAGATCATTAGGAGCAATTATGCTCCATACAATACAATACTCAGTGCAAGTATACGAGTATTATATAATAAAGGAATAACCTTAAACGATTTAGCAAGTAGTAAAACTTAATGGTAATATCCTAAACCAAAGAGGAAATTTACACCATTAAAATAAAACATTTGCATTTAATACAGTATATCTTGCCGCATAAGATACGGCAATCTATCAGCAGATTAAGGATAATGAATAATCTTAAAGTTATATTATGTTATACTAAATTACGCTGAAATTATTTATAGTGACAATGGCTAGATTTTATAGCAGATTTTTAAGTAATAGAAATAAACGATGTAGATCTTTACATGTTTAGTAGCAATTCTTTCTAACCCATTATATTATTAATGTTAGCATAGTATAATTTCCTTTCGTTCATCTAGAATCAAATTCTATCAATGGATTGAGCGATTCTCACTGTATTAATGTTAGTTGGAATTATTTTCTTTAACTCATCTGGATCGACTTTTATCAATGTATTAACCATCCTTGTACGATTAATGCTAGCATGGCATCATTTTCTCCAATTCATCTGGATCAACTTTCATCAATATGTTAACCAAGCGCTGAATATAATCTAACTGTGTGGTACATTCTCGACAAAGATCTTGATATTTCCCGACAAGAATTTTATTTTGATCAGTTAATTCTTTATTCAAAAATTTAAAAGTTAGTAGGAAGCAAATGTGATATAATTTGTGTAAATTTAATTTTAAATAACTTAAATCTAACACAATTTATTTCTGTAAAAGAAATAATACTGAAAAACACATTTAACTAATTTAAATAGATGATCTCGAACATTTTAATACTCTGTAGGCGCGATAATTCGTATTAATATCATACGCTGCTAAATAGTCTATTTCATAACACAAGTATAGTAATACACACAAGAATAATCTATGAGAAAATACCTTGAATTCGCTCTTGTAGATCAGAAACCAATCGTCTATAGTGTTCAACTGTTGCGCTCCAATACTCTAAAAGTAATTAAATACTCTTTTCAGATTATAAGTTTAGATAATGATAGCGTTTCATAGTGATGCTTTATTATATGGCTATAAATTACTTTTTATAAGTTGTTCATTTCTACTTATATATTTTATGTTGTGGTACGGAAGTTATCTCAACCTATATCTAGTTGAATATTTTACTTTTATAATTTAATGGTAACAGTAACTTAAATAAGATTGCTTGGTTCTTTACTCGTATCTAAATGTATCTTTGCAACGATTTGAAAATTGTACGAGTACAATTTTAAATACGTACCATCGTGTAATGTAAACGGATATTTTTCATCTCCAATATAGGAAGCTGCTCTTAAGTGAGGAACCCTTTCTTGCTGGTTTTTTTCCAGTGAGATGTGATTTATAACACCATTTGATGTAAGTTGATTTTGATTTTTGATCGCAGTAGAAGCTAACCTAGCACTCATAACATTCATTATATTATTCTTTGTTGATCCATGATTGGCTGGACTATGATTGCTACCATCATTTGTTGTTTCTGAACTGGATTGATTGCTGGTATTACTGTCAGTACTTGATTCAATATCACTACCTTTATTATTACTAGATGAGAGAGCTGCAAAGTTATTGCGGGCCGAAATAGCAATTGGCTCACTTAATCTTCTATTCTTAGATTTCGTACTTGTTGACTGTGTCGGTTTTCTGATGATACTGTTTGCAGAATTTGATTGATTAGCATCATTAATAGTTGATAAGTCACTGGAAGGGCCTTTAGATAAATTAGAAAAACTACGGCGAAATTTAACATTAAATATGTTTAATTTTGATTTTTTGGTATTCGTTTTATCTTCATTGGAATGAGACACATTCATTGGATTCACATGATAGGCATGGATATATAATTTGCCAATAATCACAGCATTATTCTTGGTAGATTTGATATTGTACCATCGACCTTTGCTTTTTTGACGTGATTGCAAATCGCAAGAATCAAGTAAAACATAACCGATTTTTTCGTCTTTATCTCTTAACGATAATTTGATGTGATGATGCCGTTCATTGACAAAACTACATAGAATAAAATAAGGCACAGAAAGCTCGTAAATAAAGCATACTACCGACATTTCGAGATATTGTATATGTGTAGAGTTAGCATTATCAAACATTCGTTATTTAATAAGTTGCAATCTAAATTTTAACAGCAGCATTATAGGAACACGAAAATGTACTTTAGTTTGATATAATTGTTGGTATGTACATCTTCATATTTTGAATAGCTACTGAATAGGGGAAATTTCCTCGTAGCTCATTCAGAAGATAACGAAAATTATTCGGTGTAGCTCAAATTTTTAAATAGAACCTACTTCTGCTACATATGCAATTTTCAAAGCTAAACGAATAGCATACCACTCTTAGTGGATTAAAGAGCTTCTAATTTTAACTCTCGATTATATTAATTAATTAGTAGCCACTACTTGATATATTAAACTTGCAAAAATTGATTACTGAGGCTCTAAACGTTAGCAAAAATAGTTACCGTTGAATATTTGCAATATCCTAAATTGATTCGACTATTGGTAATTTGGTATATCATGGTTAGAAGGTTGAGTAGCTTTCAATTTCAACATTCAATTGGTTGATATAGTAAACAAATAAAATTTGTCGCCTAGTTTAAAATTTTAGAAAGAAATCATTACTTTATACGTAGTTCGCATAAGTTAGCGATACTACCAATGGTATACCATGCTCAGAAAGCTAAATAACTTTCAATTTCAACTTCAATTAATTTCCAAGCATGGTATACTATTGGTACTGTTAGTTTGGAGAGTTGAAGGTATAGTAGTTATTTCATTCTAAAACTTTAAGCTATACTGATTGATTTTTACAGTTCACAATATTGACATAATTGAAACTGATTCAACTTTCTATGACCAAGTATGCCATTGATGGCACTATTTTTAGACAGATAGCATCATATAGTGGTTATTTCCGTCTTAAATTGAGCTATAATTAATTTTTGTTTACGAGTATGTTATTGACCATTATAGACCATAATAGAAGATCTCTAGCTGCAATCGTAGTAGCGAAATTGATTCATATAGTTTCAATTTTTAGAGGAGAAGTGTTACCACGACATGTGTACAGTTATCCACAAACGATTTAATGTGTGATCTGAATAAGCTAGTCAATTGTTACTAGTAATAGTCTACCGCATTCAGAAGTTTAAGAAACAATCAACTTCTCTCTATAGAGTATGAAAAATGAAAATTAGGACTAATACCATGCTATAATAATGTCGGTGTCACAATAACGCCAGAATGCGATATTCCATATCTACGAATATTGAATTTTTCGTGGAAAATTTTCATTTCAGATTGATTGATAACAATAACTATGGACTGATCTATATTTCATACAAGCGTTTATGCGGAAAGTAATGAAATATAGGTATTTTCTTTAAAAGCAAATAATAGCTTATCTAAAGTAGGTTTTAGGACTACTATCCTATTTTCAGTTTAAACTTACTGCATTTGTGCTATGATGTAATTATTTAAAGCTCGATTATACTCCTTGTATAGCTAATTAATTGGTTAAGAAGTCAGAAAAAAGATTTTTATGGTGGAGTTACTCTCATACGACCTTAATTGAGCAAAGGACTCCGCAAAGCTTCAATCTTAGCATTCTACTGTGTTCGATCTTTAATGGTCAAATGATTGAAATACATAATTGTTGTAATTATATACTTATTTTATCATTTCTTCTATTGTTATTTTCGTACAGATAGCAGGCGTTATATGTAAGATTTAATGGAGCTAAAAATTTCCTTTGCCTATAAGATTTTCCGTTTTACGTTGATCCATTTTGTGATGACAACATCAATCAACTACATCTGATTGGTAATTAAGTTTGCTTGCAGTACTATTGCAAGAAAGTGCAGAATTTCGAATATCTTTTGTTTCTTTTATGTCTATGACGCAGATGTTTGCGAATTTGTTCGCAATGCATAGTGCAATAAATTGTAGGTTAGAGTTTAGTGCAGAGATTTTACTAGAAAAAAAAAATTGAACTATTTTTAAGTTTGTTCATACGCATTTTCGCGTCTTTATGCTACACTTTATTCGTGCCATAATCTATACAGTTAATATTGTATTACTTACAAGGAAGCTTCCTCATTCCATACTGGAATGTCTGAATTTATTGATTGAGTTTTACATTTCTTTTTACCTACGCCAAAAACCACCGAGTATTTGGAGTCTATAATGCCACCGAATGGAGCATTTATGTAAATAAAGACGACACTATTATCACTATATGCAAGGATGAATTTAAGCTTAAGTAAAAGTAAATATCAATAGTACAAGCATGATCTACCACGTGCATTAAAGTGGAGTCAAATACGAGAACATCGGTATTATATCGTATCTGGTATCCCCTCTTAAAAGCGTTTTTATCAATTGCTTACATGTGGTGTATATATACATTACACGTTGGCAGCTTTAACAAATGAGATAAAATTGTGATTATAGTCAGCTTACCGGTTTTCTTCGATAATAAATCTTTCCCGCAATAAACTTTTTGTAAGATGGGTAGTATAGTGATGAAAGAAAATAGTAATATTAGCTTATTAAATAAACTAGACTTTCAGAAGCAAGTCAACGTGCAAGCATGAGATTGACAAAAAAGATTAGAATAAACATTATGGCAATCTAATACTGATCGTATGCGTTGGCTTTGATTGTTATTTTTCTGAATATTTACAAGTAGATCCATATCGTTGTCTCTATAACTCCAATACTGTGAGCTTTATTCGTTTTCGAATATTTATTTAATTACCAATGACGTTAATTTCACCCTCGATAGGCTGTTCGTTGGAATTCATCTTGTTATATCTTAATGATAAGACATGGTACTTTATTTTCGCCAATAGTTTGATTTGTATAATATAGGTAACTCGATGATAACTTTTCTTCAACAGAGATAGGTCGTTATTTGTATACAGTCGAATTGAACTAAAAACATTAAGATGGTAAAATGTGGATGAAAAGATCCAATGTTAAATAAATGTCAAGTAAAACTTTCAATACTAAAAATTACGGGATCGTAAATCAGTTAGTCGAGAATAGATTACATATACAAGTATTTGTATTAATACCTGTTAAAAGTGGCATGGATAACATGGCTTTATGATCTTTAGTTGGTCAGATCGTCTCATCGATGGTGATTACTAAAGGTAATACACAGATCGCTTTTAAAGAACGTATGCTTCGAATTAATTTAATTAAGAATGTTGATTTGGGTTTTTATCCTATCAAAAGGGTGGATTGAAGCACTATATCTATATATAAATTCATATAATACAGTACGTTTACTCGATTATATGTAACTGTCGATGCTAATTTAATTTTTCTGCTACTTGGATTTGTATTGATTGCAGAAGAGAACAGCTAACTACGAATACTATGCAGCACATAATTTTTTTGATTTTGAAATGATAATAAAACAGTTTTAATATCGGATTTAATCCTAGACTACTAAAATAATCTCTATCCAAATTTTAAATCTTCACATCTGTCATAATACATTCATGAATCAACCTTTTATGTGTCTTTTGTCGCATACTATTGCATGAGATATAATTGAAATAGTGGTCAGGGCACAACTGATTTATTGATCGAAAATCTACACTGCCTATACTGGTGTTCCTTTGATATGTAAGTGAAAGGAGTTACAGTGACGTATTCTAGCTGTAGATCATGTGTTGTGTTGTGAGTGATATGCTGTAACTGTGTATTTGTACGCGTATGAATATCATCGTAAGTGAGTAAAATAAGGCGTATTTATTGCACCTGTTGTCACATTTTATCAATAGAATCTAATTATTAGTAACCAAGCGAATATCACGAACTTGCGCAAGTATTTATGTATAATTGTTGTCATAAAAGTATATTATGTAGTACTGTATAGTAGGATAAATTTTACCGTTACGAATAGCTAAGTTAAAAAAATATTCACGATGGCTTCATAATTAATTGATCGCTAATAATAATACGAGCACAAACATTTAAATGGTATTTGCATTTTAGTAAACCTCTAATTAATAGAAATTTCCGTATGTAGTACTCAATCTTTATTATCAATGATTGATAGCTATTTTCGCGTATAATCATTTTGGAGAAAAAATTTGTTGCTATTATTCTCTCTTCTTACCTTAATGTTATTGGATAGAAAGAATGTTAATATATGGATTACAAAAACGGCACAGTCAGCTTATTGAGATCACCTGAATTGCCTATACCTCAAAGGGTAAAGATTTATTTGATGAATTATCTATCTACTGTACACGTAGCTGCATGATTGGCGCAATATTACCTGCGGATGTTACTTGAATTGATAAAATACGTCATATATTGATAGGAAATAATTAATAGGAGAGTTTCTTTCAATCCAAGTAGACAAAAGCTCGAAACTCGAAAGTGAGTTAGCTAGCATACAAGTGTCTTGTGGACTTCTTAGACCAAATTATCCGCGTTATAGTAATGCAAGTACTTGCATTTGAAGGTAGGATGCTCATGGCTCCAATCGTTAACGGAGATCGAGCATAAATAGTACAGTAATGCTTTACGACGCAAAAAATCTATTTCTTATTAATTTCAACATTATACCGTTGACATGTTTGGATGTCAATGCTTGGAACTGAAATTCAACTTTAAGGAATCATTTCCTTTCTAAACCGTATTATCTTACACGAGAAGCAATCTAATATTTTTATTAGACCGTATCGTATATCTAATGCAGATTCTACGGTTTACACTTATGCGACACAATTCTGCAGCTGCGTTTTGTACAAAATGAGATAAAAATAGATGTTGTTATTTATAGATAAGCCATCATAAGCGCATACAATATTATAAGTTGTTGTAGTATTATAGAGATGATATCGGTCATAGGCGACTAAACATTTTCGTTTGTAGTAGATGTACTGTGTTGCTCTTGCATATCACGATATAGTAATGTGGCGATCGCCATACGTCATTCCTCTGATAGACAGGATATCTGAAATTGTTAAGGCCTCTTGTATTAAAAGCGTTATCTTTTATTACTTTACGATCATTAGCAATAATAACAATGATTAGCACTGAATTAATAGAGGACTAATAAACATAGCGCCGTACTGCAGTTACATGTCTTAGCATAGAAAATAGAGGGCTATTTTCTACACGTGCTGCTACCAAATTAATACTATCTACCCATTTTCTACAATTTAGAATATAATGGATGCTATGACGGATATTTGCTAAGATTAAATTAGTAAAACTGGCTTCCTTTAACACGGTAGTGAATTACGAGATTTAAATTTCTTTCAAAACACACCCATCGGATTACAAATAGCGATCAAGAGAGAAACAAAACTAAATAGGATGAATGTTCTTCCTTTTGCTATCACACAGTAGTTAAGTCGTATCTATTTTTTACTTTGTGATGATTATACTTGATATGTGTGGTATTATCTCGTCTTTTATCTTCCTTTAGTTTTCTGGCTCTTGCTGATTACCCGATACGCTATGCTGCATTTGGTCGACGAGGTGCTGTTGGGCCGCAGTTGTTGCTATTAAATATAAATAATATCAGTTATAAACTTGTAAGCGAATTTGATCATCATTTTTTTCTCTCAATCTGATTTTACATATAGAATTTTTTAATTGACAAACTCATACAATTTACAAGACTAAGTCAAATATACAATAAGGTTAAACCAAGTCAATGTCAGTTTGATTTCTATTATATTTAAAACAATGGCCACTTTTTGTGATTTAATGGACAAGTTACTATAAAACACTAAAATTAATTTGCTATCATGTACAAAATAGGTTTACTTCATTTTCTATTAGAAACTCATCCTTTTTAATCTACCTAAAACGTACGAGGTGATCGGAAGTAAATAGCAAGGAACTGATTGACTAAAATTAATTAATAAATACAGTATCCATTATACCTGTAATGTGGATTTCCGATTACTGATAGCGCCTTTACTAGCTAAGGAAAGACGTAATTATGGTTAACTGTTTGTCATTAACTACTTTATAGTAGAATAGCGCCACTAATGAAATACTCTTCTCTGCCACTGTTGTTTGAAGCCATAGCGTCAGTATCAAATTTGATTATACTTGCATATTACATTAGAGGTAACAATTGTCATATACGAACTATTCCATAAAAATCTGTTGTAGCAGCTCTTGCACTAGCATATTAGCGAGATACGAGAATTTTACTCTACCGTGCTCTTTAGCAACGTTCACAGCTGCGTTAGCGGCACCAGTAACTTCCGTCTCGATCATATTCAGATCTCTTTCAATTTCCTGTTCGTGTCTTAAAAACCACGGCCTTATGATCTTGAAGTAAATTATGTGGGATCCATTCCAAGATACAGGAGCCATGCACCAGCAGAGGAATAGCAACTAAAATAAGAAATAAAAATCAAAATTAATATAAAAGTGGGTGCTTAGCAGATCAGTCATTTACTACTACACCATGTCTCAATTGCAAATTAAAAATATAAAAACAGATTTTACAAAAGTGGACTATTGTTTCAATACTTTTACAAAAAATTTACACCTCTTTAAGATGTAAATTATTATTACTATAAGATATTAACTGATAGTGGTCTAATCACATCAGTATTAATCTGTGCCAAAAATTTCATTCAAGCTGGTAATTTTATAGGCTACATTACACGTTAGTCTGTATGCTTGTAGAAGAATGACGTTATTGTAATACGATAGCAGTAAACGTCAATATTAGCGTCAAAAGTAGTTTCAGGATATCGTTATTAATGCGAAATATTCACTAGAGAAGTACTTTCGAAAGTATATTGCAAGATGGCGAAGTTCAGGATAGACGATTAGCATTTGTTTGATATTTAGTATCAATAGTAAATTAATGGATACCGTAATAAAAGCTACAATTGATATTGTAAAAATAACTAGTAAAGTCTGTGTACATTGACTGCTTTTAAGTAAGATTGCTTAAACATCTTTAGGTAAGATTGCATTGAAGTAGTCTTTTCGCTAAATAACCATAAAATAGTAATATACTGTTCATTGAGGTGTTAGGTAACGTGCTCATTTTGTATTATTAAATCAGAATTATTTCATATTTAAGGAAGGGCGAGAAGATCAGTGAGTCATTATAAGTCTAAGCAAAGAAGAGGAGGTGTATTGCGAGGCTTATGACTCAAATCATATGAGTAATCAGAAATAATTTCAAAATTTCATGTTTAAGTACAGTAGGGAGAGAACTAGACATGACGTCATCGACTGATATTACTGTACTATATGTTAACATTACATGACGTGGACGGCAGTAGTGAACCAGTAAAATTTAAAGAATAAACTATAGTTTCTATCCATGAATTTCAGTATTAATTATAATAATTAACAGTAAATACTGTACAATATTGTCTAACACATAATGCTTAAGGTACGCATATAACATGTAAGCGTTGCAAAGTGACGCTAACGAATAAAGGGCAACATATGCCTGACGCAATCTCAAACCGAGAGGAAAAAAACACATGGTGATTTACAAGTAAAACACCGCTCAGAAATCGATTAACGAACGAATCATTTACAAATACATCAGTCATATAAATCTTGCCTCGTAAATTTCGATACTATCATATCATTTTTAAAAGCTTTTTTCATTATTATTCTCAGGGTTTTTAACACTGTAAAGTACAGTGTATCAAGTGAAAACTGTCAAGGGCACAGTTCTGACGATAAGTGACTAACAAACTATGCAGAATTTATAAACGAATATTAAATGACTGCTAGAGTATCATGTAATTGTAATTATGTTACTGCGGTATTTTATCGGCGTACAGTAGACATCGTCCAGTTTGTTAAAGTATACATTGTATAGAATAGAGCATAACATAGGCAGGCAATTAAATTATTTATAAGCAGAAATCGATAAATTTTCTTTGTTGCATAAAGCATAAAAGTAATCATTACGATTACAATATCACTTTTGTAGCCTTACTTTCATTAGAAAATAAAACGGGAACCAAGATAGTAGTAGATCAGAGAAGTACTCCAAAATATTGAAGACAGCATAGACTACCCAGTAAGTCAACCACTGGCGGTCGTCCCGTGAACCTTCGCTTTCAATAGCTTTAATACTGTTCGTTAATAATAACAGGTGTAGTGTTATTTTTTAAGTCAATGTTAAGGAAAGATTTATTTACAAATGAGAAATATCGAAATCGGACATCATTGCAGTACTACAGTACTATACGGCACACTACAGTACTGTATTTCACACCTAGTAGATTTAACATCGCAGCAATGTGAACAATAACGACGACCTGTCTCCAGTAGTGATAGAAACGATCGGAAATGCAGTACTGTACAATAAGAACTAAATAGTTGATTACAGATCGTAGATTGTAATTTACTATCCTAAAAATATGAAAATTGCAGTACAGTTAAAGCATAAATTTCCTCTGAATACTTCAATTTAATAACTGCAATTTTACCGTCATCGCCTTTCCATTTGAGGACAAACTGTTTCAGTATTGTACGATAACCTCCGGTAAATATATATACACGGTGTAACTATATGTATTATGTATGGTACAGTATCCAGGCGCAAATTTACATTGGGCAGTAGAGTAGGAAAGAATGATGTAAATTTATTAACAATTTGACATGCTGTGCAGGGTAATAAAAAAATCTACGCGCTATTAGATGTCGATGAATTGGAGTTTATAGAGTATTTAGTAAACAACAGGGAGAAAGTTTGCTGTACCACTAATACTCACGATGCAACAGCTGGATAAGCGAAACCCAAGACATTACAAAGTATTTGTGCTCCATATCCTACGGCCATATAGAAAGCTAAGAATCCTCCGAGACCTAAATACGCAAATATCAGTGAATATTTTAGAAGAGATAGAAGCGTGTAACTCAAGAAGGAGATGAAAGAGAAAGGATACGCGTATTTACAGTGTGCTGTATTGATTTTAATGGTTACTACATAGCAGAAATACAACAACTTGCGAAAATTTTAACGATTGCAAAATCATGATTGTTCTTAAAGATCATAATTTTTACGCACATTATTTAGTATAAGAGCTAGCTAAAAATTTCAATCTGTGCTACTGTATCTCAAATAAATTTAGCAACTTGTGTAGTTGGATGGCGGCTTTTCGTCGTAGAGTGACATTTGAGCGTTGATACGGTATAATTGACAGAGAGTGGGGTCACAGTTTACACATGTAGGGCTAAGAGGAACACTAATCGTATCTTATATCCTTAAATATGGTAATAACAAATGTATTCCATACAAAATCGTAACATACCATTGAGGTGCTTACTAAGAGAGCAGGAAATATGCGCGTGGATTGCAAAAAAGATTCCTGTGAAGTAATTTACTATGATGTAGTACGGCAGTATGTGGACTGTTGACGTTTCAGGACACTATCAAAGAAGAAGTCCATGATACTACTGTATACCGTGTGCAAATGTTGCATTTTGAAAATTATATCATGAGAATCTTTAACAATATCATTCCAGCATGACGAAACTTTGAGGCATCACCAGCTGAGCTATATGCTTTTATTGATTATTACGTTAACAAGATTGCCGCATTGCCTTCAGTTAAAGTAAAAGCGGTATCCAGACAGTGCCGTACACTACTTAGTCGTTACATACGCTAAATTTGTTAAGCAAACTGGTCAGACGGTGCACGGAGAATACCATAAGCTAATAAAATTGCACACACTATGGAGTAGAAATTGTATAGTTTTTCATACTTTAAGATGGGATGAGGGCATAATGGTATAAAAATAGACATAGCAAACTGTAGTATAGCACAGCAATATCTGTAGAAAATGGCTTAATGAAGATAAAAAATAGCATGAAAGATTGACGTTATTTTAGATAATAGGCTATCACTAAACTGGGATCAACTACAAAATAGGCTTTTGTTGAACTTCAAAAGCCATAATATACTGTACAGAGTACTGTACACTGTACTGTTTTCGAATAGTATCGTGAAAGTGGGCCGCCGAAATATTTAAAAGCCGCCCATAAATTTAGTTATAAGGGCAGCAGACCGATGAGATAAATCAATCAATAACTTGAGGATCTAGCTTTTATCAGCATGAGGGTAGACAAATATTGGTGTCCTATGCAGTTTGACTCTTACAATGGACAAATTGTAGCATCATGTAGAATCAACGCCCGCCCCCATTGAGGCTAACAGTTACTTCTACTCCATCCAACTTACCACCAACTTGATAAATTTTTTGGACGCCGGTTTGTTCTTCAATTTGATTCAAGACATCCGTCACTGCATTTTTCTCGTTCAAGAATTTTTCTAACTTTTGCCGAGCGGTCAACAGTTCGTTTGCGCCGTTGTCGGCGGGAGCATTCGCCGGTGTTGGCTTAACTTCGGTTTGTTCTTGATTCGGTTGATTCGACATTATGTCCAATATTCTTTAATTCTGTATCGTTACAACAAAATTATACAGGAAAAATTTTCTTAGCTAGACCAATAAAGTAAACGGAATACGCAAAATAATGAATATACGTATTATTATCCAACTTTTCCTGTACAACTACTGTGTAGGGTATACTGTATAATATATTCTCTTGGCGGTTGAACGATCAGTAAGCAATCCTATCAGGCCGACATACCTTTGGGAACTTTTCTAGCCCTTTTTAAAATACTTCCACTATATAATGGCTCACTTGCGCCAGAGCCACACGTTCTTATTGCCCTTGTAACCTCTATGATTGCAGACTTTTGTAGAGTACAGTACACATACAGTACAGTACTGTAGGTCGTACAATCCAAAGACAGCACAGTGCAAGGTCGGCAAGTTACAACGAGACCTCACCTATCCCACGATGTGAATGGCAGTATACTCCTACATTACCGTACCGAAATGCTAAAAAATGACCCACGGACAGCAACTGGTTCACAAGGGGTCCACGATGATCAATAGTGTTTTATATGAGTCAGCATGAGGCTTACGGTACGCTACTGTTACTGTACTGTACCGTACAGTACAGGTTTGTCTTTCTTCTAAAAATAGCTAAATACTGTAAAATAAGAATTTTACCATGCTGTGGTGTACTGTACAGTACTGTAGTATTGTACTGTACTGTACGCTGTGTACAGTATTGTCAAACCATAGATGTACTGTACAGTACTGTACTGTACACTGTACACTGTGTCATGGACTCCTGGATGATCATTGGTCATGGATTACTATTGCATTGTAAATACAGTACTGTACACTGTACAGTACCAAAGAGGTAAGAAAAAACCTACAGTACAATACTGTACTGTACCTTACTCAGTATCGATAGAAGTATCATCGCCATCAGCACTAAATTAAAAGACTTTCTTAGTCTAGGGTCACTACAGTTTGAAGCATGCTGATGCAAGTCATGCAACCTGAGATTCTTTCTGCACAGTACAGTACTGTACTGTACAAAGTAACAGCACTGACAGTGAATATGGTGAATACAGTCATGGACAGATGGAACACAGTACAGTACTTGAAGAAAATGGGCGTTCTCTTAAGATGGAGACAAATTTGCAAATCAGTGACAGCTCTGCCACTGCTAACGAGCAAAGATCAAAACTGTACATAATCGACTAATAATGCTGTAAATACCAGTGTAATCAAGTGTTTTTTAGCAGAAAACTCGGCTGGTACATTAAAAGTGAATCAACTACTGTATGTATGACTCAACATGATGACTCACTTGGTCCGCCCTGTCAAATTCTAGTTCTCCACTGGAATATCTCTATCTGTACCCCCGATTAATTAATTAATTAATTATTTATATCCTGTATATAGTATACTATTATTCATTATGAACGCAGCGATTTATCAAATTAAATTATTACTACAGATTAAGTATGCAAAATTAGTATGCTCTCCTCTGTAACCGCACGAGCATTGAGCTGAGCATATCCTTAATACTGTACTCGTATACTAAGGTAGTTAACTGCTAAAGTAGCACTGACACATTGACGTTCTACGAGCGTGTAAAATGGAGCATTAGATATTCTTATAGTGGTTCATAATTGTTATAAATGCATGCTAGCAAACACTCATTTCATACTATACACTGTAAAGTATACAGCAATGCTGTATTCTTTATAATAGACGTTAGTGTTGTAATGCGGTTATTTGATTAATATACAATAGTTACTCCAATTAACAATAGCTAATCATTAATAATTACTATTATTATGGTGATGACATGTTAACACAATCAATCAACTTTAAAGAAGCTTAATGGAAATCTAGGCAAATAGATCAACGATAACACTAGATGGTCTGCGCGTGCGGCATATCTACAACATGATACCAAATCTAAAGCTTAAAATGTTTCCCGAACATTGATAAGATAATTTTAAATACGTTCATATACTGTACACTAGTGTACAGTACAGCGCAGAACAGTAATACAGTATACGCATACGTATACGCGTATGCATGTTGTATCCTCTTCCGTGATTGATATTTTGACTTATCTAAAGGGATTAGTTGTGTAATCTCATGATCTACTACAGCAGGTAGCTTATAGTCATAAATACGGCAGATATTTACTGAAATACTGATTAACCCTGAGAATAACCCTGACATTATTAATTAATTACAGCATACGAGTATACGGTACAGTAAATTGGTTTACCATTTTGTAAAACTGCATAACAGTTGTATATCGTACAAAGTGGCACTGTAACTCGTATTCAAATTTGTAGTATATCATATGCGGTTAACATGCAGAAGTTGAAGAGAAAATATTAAATAAACGGCTCATTTATTAACTGTAAATCATAATACCGATCTACAGTTAGAATCGAGTTTACGATACCTTTTACTATAAAAGTTTATAATATTATTGATGTAGAATTAATTATATACTCGTATTATTCTCAAATAAAATTTAAAATTTCCGTAAAACCGCTATTTATTAATTAATAGTGGTGCCCTCTACGTATATATGTACTATATAGTGCCATTAATTCTATGCAATATAGATCTAATCTTGTACGCTTTCATTTGTATAATTTATTAGTAGCTGGTTTTGATATTATTATTTTATATTTTATAAAATTGTTCTCAATTACATTTTAATCCTTATCCACTAACTCTAGAAAAGTGATTATCATCAATTATGTTTTATCGGATCATGAAACAGATGCTTCTATTTATCCGTGATGAACTATGCATCTATTTCTGCTGTACGTTAAAAATTATAAATTATGTGTTAGCTATTTGTACCAGGGATAGCACCCGTACAAAATTTTTCTCTACAATTTTGTATAGAATATTGTTGACTTACTACCCGGTTAGAGTATACATATTGTATAAGTACTATACACGTATTGGATAATAAAGAAGAGTAGGGTTTTGTATCATCTGAATTGATTATATTGATGACAATTTTTAATCTTAAAAGCTTTAACAGTGTTAACATGTAAATACGATATAATGTATTTATGTTAAGATCTTACTACTGAACTAATTATGCTAAAAAAAATTTATGAGTTATGTAGTCAACTACTTTGCATACTAATTGCAGAGTATAGTTCAAATATCCATTTGATGCTGTGCGTAATCCTGAAAGAATGTACTTTAGTATCCTAATCTAGCACGCAGTAACAGGTATACGTGTTTTTGCAAACGTATGTTGGCGTACGTAGTTAATTTATTGAATCTAATAAAATTCAATTCATGTTATACATTTTGCAATATACGTACAATGAGTGTCGTTTTTGATATGTTACAAGTTAGGTTAATTAAAATGCTAGGTACAGTTAGTGCACCGTGATTAGCATCTGGTACTTATTAAACAACATATGGTCGGTTGCTAGTTCTAGAATGAACTCTTGATTAATTTATAAAATCATTAATTTTATTTAGAGACATTAAAAATACATTTAGCTATATTACTACGAAATTCGAAAAATTAAGTCTAGATCTAAGTACTGAGTTCACGTACGTACACGTATGTGATTGTAATTGTAGCTAGCATATTTTCTTGATTAATTTTATTGTTTGGCCATGTTAATGAACAATATACGAGACCAGTACAGTATTTACTATACTGTACTATAGCTATTTGCGGTATCTGATATATTAATGCAACGTATTGTGAAGCAAGGATTTTATTATCCAGTAATCCTTATTACTAATAAGGAGGGAGATACCATGTTTGAAAGAATACACTTATGCATTATAAATTAATTCATTCGATAACCCTCATTTGCTCTACTTTACTAACAGATTAATTATCATGTCCAAGTAAAGGATATATGGCCTACTGTAAGACTACACAAGTTGCACTAATAACTATTGCAACCTTTTTGAATTGCAGAAATAAGCTGTTCATGTTATCTGTTGAGATATTAGAACTTAAATTATTATGCACGTCTTTCAATTATACTGCATTGAGAATTTTAATATTGAAGGCTATACTGTAGCACTCCTTAAGATGATTTCTACAAATCAAAGATGGCGATGCATACGTAAAAATAAAAGGGTTACTATTTGTTAGTTCAAAGAAATGATTCCTTCATTAGCACAATCAAGCAAATTAGTTTACAAAAGTCGCATGTACGAATTTAACATCATAATATAATTGATCACGGCATGAAACTCTATGTCTTAGTAGATTTGGGTCAGAAAATTCGAGCGAGATCCGATGAGGAGCTACATATTTGCGAAGATGTACAAACAATGTTAACTTTATTGGTCATAGAAAGAGGAATATTGGTTTGGCTTTATCATATTTATTAATGCTTGATCGTAATCGTTGCAGCAGAATATTAGCACCGTAATATACTGTTTGATAATCACTTTACACATTGTACTTAAGGATAACCCTAATTCGAACCTTATATTGCAAATTCAATCTTCAATTGTAGAAAATAAATATAAATTTATATTGTAGTACGTGTAAAAGGAAGATGTGTTATTAGCTTGATCTATTTATCATGATATCATAGTAAATTACCACATAAATGATAGCAGATAGTGAGCGATTCATGACTTCGAGATGCATTTTATAATTTACTTTATGCAATGAGCAACAAAAATAATTTAGCATTACATTAGGAACTATCTAGGCATGCACTACCAGATGACAGACTAACCATGTTAAGATTCATGGCCGGTATAATTTCATTATAGCATTTTTGATACCTCCAACATCAGGTTTGTAGTTGCGCATATAGAAAGCAATTGCACATGAAAAATTATAAAATCTACTTATAGTAGCAAATAAATGTTTTACAATTCAAACGTCTGAGGCATAAACATATCTTTAGTAAAGATTCAAGTAACGAAATATATCTATTGAAGAACATCTTAATTTTCGAGTTAATATCTTGAGATTGGAAGTTAGAGAACTGCATAGCATAGATTAGGTGGATATATGGTAATGACCATCCCTAACGTATTTATATACGGAGTCTGGATAAAATCTTAACTACAGTCACAATTTTATGGGTCCAGGAATTAGTACTATCATTTTATTAAGTATGTATATTTTAAATTATTAGAGACCGAAGGAAACCAATATTAATACAAAAATTTTTTAGGAAGAATGTAAATTTCGTGGTCTTCTATACTCAAAGTAATTTGAAAAGCGTTGAAAAATATATTTTGTAGATCTTAGAATGGCATAGCTGCAAATATATTGAACAGTAACTGCACCAATACCCTTGTAAAGGCTACAGGTGCCTTCCTCATTGATCATTGATGTGTAACAATCTAATACACCGTCATAGGAAGTGTCCAGAGGCACAACACCTACCCCTAAAATAGCAATAAAAATTAAAAATTATAAGGTTTTTCCATTTGTGATCAGCAGAATGCATACTAAAATTGTAGTTATTATAAACTTAAAATAATGTTGTAAGAGAAATGTTGCAGATATCGATTGATGCATGAGTGATTCGCGGAAGCTTACAGAATAAGATGCATGTAATATACTGTTATTTTAACATATTATGTTACCAATAAGCATTATTATATACAATTCTCACCAGCGTCAGTGTTATCTATTATAGTTCGTGTACCCTGCATGAGTAATCTATGCATAATCGTTTCTAACGGATACAGTACTATATCTGATACCATATTTCCAAAAAAATGAGCTGCTAACTCTGGGAAAAAAGTCTCTGTCATCGTATGAGGCTGGTCTGTATCTTCATCATCTTCAGGTTGACTTGACTCAAATGATTCAGATTTTTTAGAATCACGATAGATACGTATAGTAATCAATTCAATTAATGATGTTAATGTATAATGTAAAATATGATAGCCAACAGTTGGTATTGCTAACTTCCATAACGGTAGTAATCGGGTTGTCCTGGGTAAATTACGACCGATAATACGGTTAAAACCGCTGACCAAACAGTTCAAATTCATTACATTAGAATTTCCATTGCCAAAATTGCACTAAAAAATGACAAAATCAATTTGACTAAGCTTTGATTTTACTTTGTTAGAAATAAATATTTGAATCAAGAGGAGATATTTCTATGCCGTACTTTTAGTGTTTCCAGTAGACTTGTCGCGTAAAATGGTGTTACAATCATAAAGCTGAGACTGAAATATTGCAGAAATTGGACCATAATTAATGAAATAGGTAGAGTAGATTGAGTTTAATCTAGCATTTTGAGCATATACCTATATTCGAGTAGTACCTTAACGAGTATCATGAGAATATGTATGATTTGCGTGAAAGAATACAATTAATTAATTACGCACATCACTATGCGTATATTTGTAACTAACCTTTTAAGGATTGTATGTGTTGGAAATTTCATCAGTCCTTGATTAGGTTTTATCGATAGTGGTACAGTTTCAGTGATTAGAGTTTCAGTTGAAATAACTAACCCACGTACTATGAATGTACTTCCAAATCCTTTCCAAAGTGTTGCAAATCCCTTTATTAGTTATAGAATAAAGGAATAATGAGTTTCTAATGTAGCATAGCTGGATTATAATAAATTTTTTTACCATTATTGAGTCAATAAAATACTTCAGTAGTTATAAGTATATAAGTATGCAATGGATAATCTAAGAATAGATCTCATAATGTGCTATACAATTTATAGTAGTTACTCCAAAAGGAGTTCACGAGGTCTGCACCTGGTGCCTCTGGATACCCATCAGAGTTGGTAGAACTGAGAAAGGCGTTAAGCAATAACCAGTTGAACGATGATTGACCTACAAAGTAAGAATATACGTATTAAATCATAAGAGTATTAGGCGTTAATATGTATTTATTAAATGTAGGTATACAACTTTCATAAAGAGATTTTTCCACACTATAAGATGATTTAACCAGTATACGAACACTTAGTACAGTATTTATAGTATGTATTTCAGTTTCAGCAATTCTGAACTTACTTGACATTGGCGACGTAAGACAATCAAGGGGTGAGATATGGTTTCATCAATGCAACGACTAATTATGACAACAAAAAAAAGGAGTTTTATTCAATCGTTTAGTCTAGTTTTACGTATAACGTCATACACATACAATGTTCTCAAGTTATATTATCAAGAATACAGCAATACTGTACCTGATCAATCTGACTGCAATTCCTAGAGTGAGTTGGTTTTTCTCTATACAATATACACAATAAATAAAATTAACAAGAAGGCAGAAGATTAAATTATATGCTATGCAGAGTACTGAATATACGTAATATCAGGGTAGCCACTCTGGAGATGTATAGTTATTCTAGTATGTAAAATACTGTATTGTATTATTATTTACTTTCTTGGAATTCGATATCTTTTCTTCTAGGTGCAACGTCCTCTAAGATATTAGCTTGGGCTTGTTCAATATCGTCAAGTTCAGGTTGTTCGTCATCTACGTTTGAATTCTTTTCCTTTCTCGACTGCAAGATTGATTCATAATTATTAAAATTTAAGCCAGTAGATCCTGCCATAGATGTTTGTAGTCTTGGGCTTAGATTTCATACAAATTAATGAAATCGTAAAATAAATAGATCGGGGGAAATAAAATTATAAATTGTACTTCCCTTTTTAAGTTTTAATCATAGATTAAAATTCATAAAATTGAATATGCAGTACTATACTGTACTGTACACTACAGGACCTTAAAACTGATGCAGAATAATCTTCAGACAGACATACAGATAGAAAAGATTATAACTGTACAGTACCATGACAGTAAGTACAGTATAATGACTGTACTAAGTGTACTGTACTGTACAGTACAGTACCATCCCGACTTTAATAACTCCTGAATTTATTAACTAAGGTTACAAATGTGGCGACAAGTGGTGATTAGCATTACCTAATGATATCCAGTAAAGATATCTACTGATATACGAATATCTGTAATTTTAATTTAGCAGTAGTGCCAATATCGTTATTAGTGTATAATTAATTATTATAATCAGTCGTGATTTGCAATATTTATCTACGAATTACTAAATTACCGGTAATTTAGTAATCCACGATATATCGAATCGACTCGTTCACATTACATAGGTAGGTTTTAGTGTGATCTATACGCTGTAATTATAGGTTAGATTACATAGCGCAAGGCGGAATTTATTTATTAAATATGCATCTAACGATTAATGAAATATATTTTAAAATATATAATAAATGAATAAATTAATCAAAAGTGGGTTTAACATTGTTTATAAAGTGATATGTGTATTTTGTCTAAATTAGCTTGCAATGGCATTGAGATTACTGGTTTTGATAGCTTTAATCGCTTTGCCAATTACCCTTTTGCCTCTTCGCGGACAATGCGCAAAGATAGCTGTAATACCAATGTTTGGAAAAAGTCATGTACATGTCATCAATGCAATGGGAGAAGCTTTGCATAAGCGCGGCCATGATGTAAGAGTAGCTGTCAATCTGTCTTGTAATAGCTAGATATCTACAGTACGTAGAGGAGGTCATACAATAGCTGTTTGCGGTTAATATCACTATTATCTAGTCTATTAATAATAACATCATAGTTTAATATACATACGAGTATACATACTGCATGCTGTTATCGTAATAGTGCAGCTGTAGATATTGAAATATCGTTGCACAGTACCTGAGTACCATAATATTAGTGAAATGGTTAATTAAGCAATATTATTGTGTCATGATACTTGAACATCCATTTGACGCTTAAACATCATTCTCAAGTACTGTAACGGCAGTCTGCAAAAAATGATATGGTCCTTTATGCCATATGATCGTTATAAATACGCAAGCAAAAAGTTTGACGAGATGTGCCAGTGATGTAATGTGTGTAATTCTTATACATAGCATCAGATATTTTGAATTGCAAGGTATAGCCATTTCTTTTCTTGTGTGGTTTGGTGTATTCTAATTAAGGGATATGTATTAGAGGTTAAAATAGTAAACATCTAACAGTAAAGTACAAGAGCTAAGCTAAGTCATCAACACTACTTCATTGAAACTATTCAACTTGCTGCATGATATTGCAATATGTAGTTTAGTTACCTCCTGCGATAACATACGCGGAATAATCATAATCATTAAAGGGATTGCACCTAAGCTTAACATTGATAATATAGAGACAGTAATAACATTGAAAATATCTCATTTGTATTAAGTGGCTAGTGTTTCCGTAATTCTGAGGTACGTTGATATTTTCTTACTTTTAGGTGCGGATAACCGTTGAAAGAACACAAATGTTGCCAACCATAAAACTTCCTGTTGATTCTTACGAGGTTCAGCACCCTTTTAAATTTGGGGAAGTCAATAACAGCTTTTCTATCATAACTACTTTAAAAATATTTTTGAGATTGCAAAAGGAATATTGTGCAGCTATTCTGAATAATTCAACTATTATGTCTTATTATAAAACAATTGACGTCCTAGTAACTGATCGTGGATTTATTTGTGGTAGTTTAATAGCGACTGCAATTGGAAAGCTTCATGTTGTTGTATCGCCTGGTGGCTTTAATTTGCCTCATTTATTACTTAATAATCCTTTTCCGTTATCATATATTCCGTATGCATTAACTGGATATTCATCCAAGATGACATTTAAGCAAAGATTTCTGAATACAGTTTTCTATCTTATGGGAGACAGATTTTTCTCTTATTTAACGAGGACAACTATTACGACGTTAAATCAGGAATTCAACATTGCTCCATCAATGAGCTTATATGAAATTGAGAATTCTCCATCAATGGTGTTGATTACTAGCGATTTTGTCCTTGAATACCCTCGACCTGTTCTACCTAATGTTAAAGTTATTGGTTCTTTATCTGCTACGCCAGCAATGCCATTGCCTAATGAATTGGAAGCATTTATGAATGGTGATAGTAAAGTAGTTTATATTGCATTCGGTTCAACGTTTGAAGAACTTAGCTTAGAAAAACTGAGAATCTTAGTAGATGCTGTAAATCGATTACCATATAAGGTGCTATGGAAAATCAAAACCAACATCACTGACATTGGCTCACATGTTAAAATTGTTGGTTGGGTACCTCAAAATGATATTTTAGGTCACAAAAATACCATTGTTTTCTATTCTCATTGTGGCCATAACAGTATGTACGAAGCTGCTTATCACGGTATACCTGTCCTTGCGATGCCAATTCATGGTGATCAGATCGATAATGCTAACCAAATTTTGCAGGCTGGGTTTGGTGTCAAGATAGATTTTCTTAGATTAACATCAGATGATATAGTTAATGGAATTATGCAACTTACAAAGGATAGGTCAGTAACTAACCTGAGGTTGTCCAATTTCTATTTATGATGTTACTGGGTTTAATTCTAGTTTGTTGAGTGATATGACACTTATAACAAAACAGTTTAACGTACTGTATTCATCTAATATTTACTACATCACTGGATAAAAACTAAGTTTAGGTTGTTGATTTTAGATACCGAGAAAATGCTAACCGCCTTTCTATTGCTCTACGAAGTCAACCAAGATCTTCACGGGATACAGCAGTTGATTGGATAGAATATGTAATTGCAAATAAAGGAGCGAAGCATCTTAGAATGGAGGGTTATAATCTAACAATTATTGAGTATTATATGTTAGACGTACTACTAGTATGGATTATAACAGTAGTAACGATCATATATATAGTTAAACGTTTTGTTCAACTAATGTACTTTAGGTGTTGTAAGGTTAAGACAGATTAGAGATAATTTTTCGTAGCATGGCATAATAAGAGAACTAATATGCATTATCACTCTTTGTCTATGGCTATTTGCTTTAAGAGGATTTAAACTCAGCAATGATAAGATTTTTATTTCAAGTCTTAGTACTGTTATTTGCAGCGCCTGAACAAAATTCTTCTCTTTTTAAGTCGGATACAGCATTTTAAAATCAATTACCGCCTGCTTTACAGACCATTTTAATGCGTATTGCAGTACTTTTGTTCTCGTATTCATCATAATTTCTTAAGTGAAGTAAGCTTACAAAATTAAAGTACTCGAAAGTAACCCATGAGATTATATGACGCAATAATCCGATTCATTGTGTACTGAGCTGTTTAATACATAATTACTACTCCATCAGTGAATGATAACTGCTGTAAATGTATAATATTTTAATCGCTCGCTCTTAATGTGGCAAAGTAGTCTATCAAGATAACATTTAAGACCGCAATCTTGAAATTACTGTTTGCCAACATTAGGTACTGGCCCTTTCATCTTAATTAATTAACTGCATCAATTAGTCAAAAGATCGCAGATCACGGTAAAGTTATTTTAATCTTTCATTCAAAAATTAGTAAAAACAAACGGAAGTTAACGTATATCCCGTATTGCACGTAGAGACTAATAAACATATATTTAGTTACCGATATCAGGAATACGTAAAGTCAACTTAGAAGTTTTAGATTTTGTTCAGACATACAGTGGTTTGACTTATAATTAACACAACCCGTAGCACAAAACTATATATTGATCAATTTTTATATCAATACGCACGGTAGTAATTCAGTCAATTTATAAAGAATTAGTCATGATTAATTCCACGAAATGAAGACGTTAGTGAAACTTACTGAAAATTTGCATATTAAATAAGTCACTATATACTTACACAGTATAAAATTTACTTTACTTACTTCTTATAAGAAATAAAAATAATTTGACTACTGTAAAGTGTAAAAGTGGTTGATATTATCCTCGACGGTATCGAGTAAGCAAATAGTCGATCTATTGCTTGAATCAATCAATTTATACTTTGCAACATCGATGATATATAAATCTAATAACTGCCCTAAATACATATACCAAAACTGTCATTACGATAACGAACACTAAAAGCACGTCCAGTAAATAATACTCAACAAAACTTTGATTATATGCCTGAATTCGAAGATATTCAGCTCCCTTATTTGCTATAACGTATTCAATCCAGTCAGCCGCTATTTCCCTTGATGTTCTAGGATTACTTTGCAGAATTGCAGATACATACTCGGCGTTTTTTCTATACCTGTTAGAAGAGATCACCGTTTAGATATGTGAACGTGAAAATACTGCTTTTAGTCAAAATAGAATTTCATTATACGTATATCAAGGCTTCGATCCGATAAACTTCTGGATCCTGACATAATTGGTACGCAAACATGATTACTAGATTTTGTACTGCATTTATGACTTTCAAGCAATACCGTAGTTACAATAATTTGGTTGTTAACGCCTGCTACGGTATGTTAAAAACTGTAGCCACTGTAACTATTTCATTAATGATTTACCTTTCGTTAGTTAGAAGATTTTGTATTCCGTTGATTATGTCGTTTGACGTCAAGTTATTAAAATTTAATCCAAGTCCAATATCCGCACGTAGGATCAGTTGTAAATTGCCAAACTGATCAAACTGAATTGGCATTCCGAGAATTGGCACACCGTGAAATGCAGCTTCGTACATACCGTTATGACCACAGTGAGATAAGAAAGCAACTACATTACTATGTCCGAGAATATCATTTTGCGGTAGCCATGGCAGAACTTTTACATGTTTACCTAAATTTTTTATATTAAATTTATTTCTCCATAAGATTTTATAAGGTAATTGATTAAAAGCATTAACTAAAATATCCATCTTTTCCTGGCTAAAAGATTCAATAATCGAGCCAAACGATACATAAATCACTTTTGTATTTCCTGTCAGAAATGTTTCTAGGTCATTCGGCAATGGCTTAGCCCGTTGGGTAGTTATAGGTCCAATAACTTTAACGTTCGGCAATACTGGGCGAGGAAATTCTAAGATAAAATCTGCTGGTATAAGCAGCAGAGATGGTGTATATTCGGTTTCTTCCGCGCTCATAGATGGATTGATCTTGTAGTGACGATTTACTTTATCAACCGTTGAACGAAAATATATCGAATGTGTACTACTCCATATCACATAAAATAAACAATTAAGCAGTCTATGTTTAAAATTCATAGCTGACGGAAGTCCACTACCCAATTGAGGAATATAAGATAAGGGTGATGGATTACCAAGTAAACCGCGATGTAAATTAAAACTGCCTGGGGATATTACTACATGAGGTTTATTGGCTGCCATTGCCACTAAATTATTACAAAGATAGCCTCGATCGGTTACTAAAATATCGATAGTCTTATAATAAGCCATAATATTTGAATTATTCAATATCCCGTGGCAATGTTCTTCAAGTACTTCAGCAAAGTCGTTAAGTGCATCAAACATGCTCTTATTGTCCTTAACATGACTAAAATTGGCGGGACGCCTAGATTCGTAAATATCGACGGGAGTTTTCATATCAGGAACTGTTTGCGTTTTTTCAACTGCAATACGTACCTGGAAAGAAGAGCAACGATTAGGTCGAGACTGCAAATTAGAATAATATCTATATCCTTAACGATTTAGTTAGTCTACTGAATGGGACTAAATGGGTTGTATGAATTTTAAAGATATACGTACGTCTACGGTTGGAATTGGGATTAATTTAGAGTTGTCCAGCCAAACTGTTTGCCTATCCTTAGCCAGACAATCTTACGTCACCCTGTTCTATTAGGTAGTAGCTAAAAGGGCACAACAGTTTGGATTTCTGGACAGATCTACGGCAGATGCATAAATGTCCAGAGTACTATATGGCTGTATTGAGATGTGCATACTGGACGTGTATATTATTAGAGTACATGGAGTTGGATATTTCAGGTATTCTTTATTGTTGAGATCAACATGGATCCATGGGTCTACAGTGGAGTAAAAAAATCACTTAATATTGTAGGAGTCGGATATCCATGTTGATCCTGTTACTGTTATGAGTCATGCTATCAACGCAAGTGTTCATCTTGTACTTATGCACTTCTGCTACTTTGAACAGGACTACTGAAATTGATGTCCCTTGTACTGTACTGGAAGATGATGTTAGCTCATATTCGAGAATATACATACAGTAGAGACGTCAGGTCTAAGTAGCGTACGACAATTCGACAAGAGTACCTCGTGTCCTCGCTGCATCAAAGTTTCAGCTATGAGGTTCATAGAATGGACGTGGCTTTTACCAAACATTGGTATCACAGCAATCTTTACAGAATGAACATTTTGCATGAGGAAGGCAAACAGCAATATTAAAGAAAAGGATTTTCTCCTTAACATCGTAGTATGCATACTATCTTTATCCAAAATATCAGCAATTTACGGTAACAAGTCTGAAAAGCTAAACTCAACACGACGTACTTGACTGCTTGAGCGGAAAATGAGGAGCAGCGATGCTATTGGGTACTGTAATTCCGCTGTCTTTGTTTTGATTGTTTACATGCTGAATGATACTGCACTGCACTGTACAGTACTGTAGATTGTACAGGGCAGTAGGGCACATGGCTAATAACAATCTGTCAATCAATCTTTGGTTATCGAGGTAAAAAATGATCTCTGGTCATAATTGATTAATTAATTCATTAATTAATACATTAAAGTATAACAACACTGTTGATATGTTAATCAGTATGATGTAAGTCAAAAGGCATCAAATAATAGTCCAAATCATGTTCGAATATGCCTGAACAAGTGAACATGAATGTGTGCTATTGCGCTTTTAAATCATCCGGGCATCCGGCATACGAATTGCATTCGCGCTATGTCAGCATCATACTGAATGCTGGATGCAAAACGCTATGTACCAGTATGAAGGCTGCACTGAGATTAATGTTTACAGAACAACTTACAGTACTGTATAGCAGACAGTGATTGAACAGCTATGCAGTTACTGTTTAGTCTGTTGTGTAGTTAATAAAACGTTAAAAAACTTTCCGCGTGTCATTTTGGTGTTTTTGTTATTTGGAATAGGTTACCTGTAGCAAAAAGGGTTAAAAGATGCAGAGATTAGTTGTGACCTTGTCTCTAGCACTGCTATTATCATCATCAGTCGGAGATGCTGCTAAAATTGTTGTCGTACCATTGTTTGGTAAAAGTCACGTTTTCGTGATGGATTTCCTATCAGGGGAGTTAATACGTCGTGGCCATGAGGTAAATAAATAGTAAATAGTCAGTAAAGTACTGTACCAGCACAGAAATGATCTATTTTGATGGTGAGCTCTAACTTGCTAAATTGAGTTGCTTGTGATTTGTATGAATGATTGTTATCGTATGATATCATGATAGGAATTAAATTTTTAGCCAAATTATATTGATCAGCAATCATCCAATCGTCATCATCGCAAAACTGATCAATTCCAGTTATGATGTGTGGATGCATTGATCAAATGCATCGTATAGAACGTTATTTTCTTGTCTCGCTATTTAGGTCGTACTTGCTGGTAACACTGTATTCTTATGTGCGTATATCGTTACGGATTATTTAACAGTAATCAAATTTAATTTATTTATTCAAAGTTAATTGCACGAGCATGTATCACTATTATCCAAAGACTTTTTATGTGTTAGAACCATTAATTTTCGAAAACATATCTAAATAATAATAGATACGATTGCTGTACTATACTGTGATACGCAATATGCAGTACTGTACGTTCGACGCTCATACGAGTAGTATTTATGCCATCATGAGCACAAACGTATTCGTTACAGTATTAACTAACTATATTGATCGTGAACATGACATTATGAGAATTACAATTTCCGATCTGGGTCTATGTAGTTAACTTATTTGAATGAACGAAGGCATGTTTACTATTATTCACTTATTGTTCGCATAACAGCCATCATGTTGCCTATGCATTTCTATATTACAGTTTAATAACTAGACAAGAAAATTAGATAATATCAGATGTGATGCTTCGCATTTACCCTAAGTCCATGTCGTGCATTATATCGACTCTAATCGCATCGTCTATACGTATATATTTCGTAAATTAGGTCAAAATCTTAGTGGAAAAAGCCAATGTTTTACCTAACATGAAAACCCCAGTAGATATTTACACTATTCCAGAGCCTTTTGACGAATACGAGGTATCTGTAAAAATTCTACGAGAAAATAAATTTATTGAAGGCATGAACAAATTTTTGAAATTGCAAAATGATCACTGCAATGGATTACTCAACAATTCTCGGATAATGAAAGCATACCTTGATTATGATCTTGTTATCAGTGATCGGATGTTTATGTGTAATACGTTATTCGCTCAGGCAATTGGTAAACAAAATGTTCTATATTCTACTGGAGGCTTTGGACTCCGTCGCGGAGTACTTGGTAATCCATACCCATTATCGTATGTACCCCAGATGAGCACAACATTCACACCAGAAATGAATCTGTTACAGCGATGTATTAATGTATTAGTTTATTTAATTGGAGAAATTGTATACCGAGTTATGTTCGATCCGATGACAGAGAATTTAATGCGAAAATTTAATATTAGTACACATTTAAGCGGCGCTGATTTAGATAATACACCGTCTCTTGTTCTCTTACCGGTCGATTTTGCATTGGAATATCCTCGACCTGTTTTACCCAATGTTAAAATTGTAGGTCCTTTAACACCTAGACCAGCTTCACCATTGCCAAGTGATCTTGAAAAGTTTGTTAACGAATCGCCTCAAGTCGTCCTGGTATCATTTGGTACTATATTAGATGGTCTATCTGACGAAAAAATTGCTATATTGCTTGAAGCTTTCAATAAACTACCCTATAAGATCTTATGGAAAAGTAAGAATGTTGACTTAAAAACTGGTAAAAACGTTAAAATCGTCAAATGGTTTCCTCAAAATGATTTACTTGGTCATAACAATGTTGTCGCTTTCGTAACACATTGTGGTCATAATAGCATGTACGAAGCTGCGTATCATGGCGTTCCAGTTATTGGTATGCCAGTATTTGGTGATCAACCCGATAATTTACAGCAACTGTTACGAAGAGGAGTAGCAGTCGGATTAAATACTGGTAATTTGACTGTCGATGGAGTTATAAATGCTATTAAAACAGTCGTTACAGACGATCGGTAAGCATTTATGATAAGCATTGTTAAGTGTGATTTATTATGTAATTATTTATAGATTAAATTATAATAGAAATTTTTATTAGCTTATTAATAATATTTTTGTTAGTTAAAAACTAAAAACTATGATTCATTATCTTCATGTAGATATAGTCGGAAAATGAAGGAACTATCGGTGGTAATTAAGAGTCGACCTAGAACACCTTTACAGACAGCAGCAGATTGGATCGACTACGTATTAATTAGCAATGGTGCTAAACATTTAAGAGTAGAGAAATATAATCTCAATTTTATACAATACTACTTAATCGACGTTTGTTTTGTTATTTTATCTATAATATATATTATTTTTAAGATATTTCAGTTTATTTGTCGTAAATGTTGTAGACGACAGTCAAAAAGTAAAAAGGATTAACAATGTAATTGTAATATTATAATTTGTGACTGTATTAGATAGATTAATATCTAGATTTATACATTATATGTAGATTTTATGATAGTTTTAAATATGTTTGTTATAAGTACGCATAGATACGATTCTTGTAATCATTAAGTTGTATTTTAGTATTATGTAATGCCAGAGTTATGTAACTGAAAAATGGCAAACACGTATTGGGGAAATGATTAAAACTACTATATGAAGAAGTCATAGGTTAATATACCTTATCATGATATAAATAATATAAAAATTTATCTGAGGATCAGATACAGGACTATAAATGCAATGATGCTTTATGGGTATCTTAACAATAACAATACCTAATTACAACAGCGGCATCTCCGAGTTATTGAATGCGTACTGCACTGTTAAGTTCAAACTGTGCTCGAGGGACTTATATAAACGCGTATTAGTTAATTTTAAGGTACCTAGTTGTGCATTGTCACGGTCACGGCTGTAGCCCTAAGACATGGACTACTAAACAGGCAATAGATATGAATAGCAAATATAGTAGATGCTGGTAAGCAAAAACTTTCTCTTGCAGAAGCTGTGGCATCGGTATTGATATAACTGCACTACATGCAGCATTTGCAGTTAATAGGCAACGCCCAAACAGTACCCGTTTCCCAATCTAGCTCACGGCATGCTCACTTAAGTTCAGTATTTAAAGTTATGAAGCCAGCGAATTGTAGCTATACGTATTGCAATTTGCTATGACAGTAATTCGCATATATTTATTATGCAGATTATACCAATTAGCATAAAGTATAGTTTATACTACTTCAGTTAGTGTGGATGCATTCTGGGTAGTTTAACACATGGAGTACAGTCATACAGATAAATACGTTTGTGCAATTATTGTGCATGCATCTTAAGATCTCTTTAAAAAAGTTCCTTTAAAATTATACTCCAATTGTATTGCAATTAAGTAGAGTAAGTATTAGCAGAATAATAACAAATTTTGATAGGCCTCTGCTCCTGCTGTGAAAAGACATCTCGGCGAGTTACTCTAGAAAGGCTATTGTTTTCAATTTTACTTTTAATACTCGTATGCTTACAAACGGTATACATGCAAGAATAATAATAGCATATTACGAACAGTAAAGGGGGTAAAGATGCTAAGACTATTTACAACGCTATCGATATCGTTACTATTCCTATTATCATCACCAACTGGAGATGCTGCTAAAATTATCCTTTTACCAATGTTTGGTAAAAGTCATGTCTTCGTGATGGATTTACTATCAGAGGAATTAATTCAAAGGGGTCATGAGGTAAAATAATAAGTACAGTAGTTTATTTTCATTCTGTTACAGCGATCGTTAGTACGGTGTTTTAGTTTATTACAAAAGCGCTTGTAGATTATTGCTTTGATCTTCAACTGCACATCAATCATGTGGAATACACAAATGTAAATAAAATTAGACCATCTCATGTTGATTCTATGCGTAATTCATATATTTTCTATGACTAGGTAAAAATTGTGGTAGAAAAAGCTAATGTTTTACCTAATATGAAAGCGCCAGTAGATATTTACACTGTTTCAGAGCCTTTTGACGAATACGAGGTATCAGTTAAATATCTGAGAGAAAATAAGTTGATACAAGGCATTAGCTCGATCTTAAGGCTACAGTTTGGTCACTGCAATGATCTACTCAACAATTCTCGGATAATGAAAGCATACCTTGATTATGATCTTGTTATCAGTGATCGGATGTTTGCTTGCAATACCTTATTCGCCCAGGCAATTGGTAAACCAAACGTTTTATATTCCACATTAGGTTTTGCATATGCTCGTGGAATACTTGGCAATCCATACCCTTTATCGTACGCACCTCAAATGGGCACAACATTTACATCAGAAATGAATCTATTACAGCGATGTATTAATGTATTAGTTTATTTAATTGGAGAAATTGTATACCGAGTTATGTTCGATCCGATGACAGAGAATTTAATGCGAAAATTTAATATTAGTACACATTTAAGCGGCGCTGATTTAGATTATACACCGTCTCTTGTTCTCTTACCGGTCGATTTTGCATTGGAATATCCTCGACCTGTTTTACCCAATGTTAAAATTGTAGGTCCTTTAACACCTAGACCAGCTTCACCATTGCCAAGTGATCTTGAAAAGTTTGTTAACGAATCGCCTCAAGTCGTCCTGGTATCATTTGGTACTATATTAGACAGTCTATCTGACGAAAAAATTGCTATATTGCTTGAAGCTTTCAATAAACTACCCTATAAGATCTTATGGAAAAGTAAGAATGTTGATTTAAAAACTGGTAAAAACGTTAAAATCGTCAAATGGTTTCCTCAAAATGATTTACTTGGTCATAACAATGTTGTCGCTTTCGTAACACATTGTGGTCATAATAGCATGTACGAAGCTGCGTATCATGGCGTTCCAGTTATTGGTATGCCAGTATTTGGTGATCAACCCGATAATTTACAGCAACTGTTGCGAAGAGGAGTAGCAGTCGGATTAAATACTGGTAATTTGACTGTCGATGGAGTTATAAATGCTATTAAAACAGTTGTTACAGACGATCGGTAAGCATTTATGATAGAATTCATTTATTACAATACCGTAGTTTATTTGTAAATTACATATCGATTTAATAAATGTTGAAATTATTGAAAGTATTTTATTAACAAGTACTATAAATAATTATGATATATACTGTATAGGTACAGTCAGAAAATGAAGGAACTATCTATTGCAATTAAGAGTCGACCTAGAACACCTTTACAGACAGCAGCAGATTGGATCGACTACGTATTAATTAGCAATGGTGCTAAACATTTAAGAGTAGAGAAATATAATCTCAATTTTATACAATATTACTTAATCGACGTTTGTTTTGTTATTTTATCTATAATATACATTATTTTTAAGATATTTCAGTTTACTTGTCGTAAATGTTGTAGACGACAGTCAAAAAGTAAGAAGGATTAATAATATAATTGTAATATTACGACTGTATTAGATAGATTAATATCCAATAAATACGTTTATTTATTATCTTTTTTAACAAATAAATATATTTCAGTTCTTGCAATTCCTACATGTAAGATGATAACACTATTTTGCTGATATCTGTATTTATAGCACTAGTAATACGAAAATAAATTGGAACATCATAAAATTTTGATGGTCATTAGTGTGAAGAATGGAGTCTGAGTCAGTTAGCTATACAGCGGGA
>NW_002060945.1:4886296-4888072 GCF_000150275.1 Trichoplax adhaerens | reverse complement strand
GTACTGTACTCCTAGACACAGCCTCACTAACCCGTTGTAATACAGTAGTTCCTTCTACTGTATTTCTACAGTACGATAGTTACCAAAACTGAATGTTGAACCATAATTACTAATATTTAATCGTTATTGATTAATTCTGGACAAAAAAAACAGAAGAGTATCAAGTTGCACTATAGTCAGCGATTATCTTTTTGAGTTGATGTAATATTTCGTACGTCTGCCTCACGACCATAACTAATGCAATAACACTGTGCAAATTGTATACTTTACTACTGCGTATAGTACTGTATTAGGTAAAGAGCTTACACTATGGAACTACAGTAGTAAGATTCTCATAATGATGTAATGTTACAGATTAAAAATAAACAAAATCAAAAAATACCATGCATTCAAACCCTCCATTCTGTACAATGTACATGTACAGTACAGTATAGGCAAGTGCACACCATATTGTAAGAGTAGGCATTATATTGCAACAAATCTATAAATGAGACTGGAGCTGACCAGTAGTGGTTATTTTGGTGAAGCACCCATCCAAAATTTGGCTTTTACTTGTGTATCTACAAGTTATTTACGTTAAAATCGACAACGAACAACAAGAGAATTGCAAGACGGAAGGATCGATGATAACCTTAACGATAGCACTACTATTTTTATCATCGTCAGTTGGAGATGCTGCTAAAATTGTTGTCGCACCAATGTATGGTAAAAGCCATGTTTTAGCGTTCGATTTGCTATCAGAGGAATTAATACGACGAGGTCATGAGGTAAAACAACAATGACAGTAATTTAGACTAGATACACTGTTTAACAGCTACTTAAATAATTACCTACCTACAATTTGTTAATTAATTAGAGATCGTGCTATTTTTTTTATTACCGCAACACTGTACCATGGTAAAAATGTTTCCTTTACTTTATCAGCTATTTCTATACAATTTATAATTTATATAGAATTAGCTCAGAATGTGCAGTAAATAGCAACCAAATCTATTATAATTAATTATTATTGAGCATCGATAGGGGAGGGTCGGCATTGTTAATCCTGTAGTGCATTAAATGCAGTAAACTTGTTACTTCTTCGTCGGTCTATTAATTTCTTCGTGTACATTTTGAACGCGACAATATAATATCTACAATTATGGCAACTTTCGAGTAATTTATAGTGAGGTACTACGGTATTAGGGTTGCAATTTATAAGCGTACTCTGCAGTCATTAATGTAAAATTAATTAATTAATTAATCAATTAATTGATAGGCCGCAAATGTATTCTTAAAAAATCTCTAGTTCCTTATGATGATAGACTTATGTCCATATTTTGATGCACAATTACACTAAAAATCATACACAAGACATACAATTATATGCATACAATGGTATTGCTGTACATTCGTGTGCTTCTATCTCTGCTCATTGCGATTGCTGGAATAAATAATATAACATGTGAAGTAGTAGCAATAAAAAAATGTTGATGATGATATAATTATAGTTAGTATTGAAGAAGTATACGCGTGCTTCTTGGCATTGTTAGCACTTAAATAATTAATAATTTATCTACATTAACTCTAATTTATACAATATATACGTATATATCCAATGTGATTAGGTTACCATGGTGGTGGAAAAAGTGAATATTTTACCTAATATGAAAACTCCTGTAGATATTTATACGGTTTCGAAACCACTTGATGAACACGAAATATCAGTTAAATATCTGAGAGAAAATAAGTTAATCGAGGGCTTCAACGAACTTATGAAGCTGCAATTTGATCATG
>NW_002060945.1:4764291-4886246 GCF_000150275.1 Trichoplax adhaerens | reverse complement strand
TCTTGAAAGTTTGTTAACGAATCGCCTCAAGTCGTCCTGGTATCATTTGGTACTATATTAGACAGTCTATCTGACGAAAAAATTGCTATATTGCTTGAAGCTTTCAATAAACTACCCTATAAGATCTTATGGAAAAGTAAGAATGTTGATTTAAAAACTGGTAAAAACGTTAAAATCGTCAAATGGTTTCCTCAAAATGATTTACTTGGTCATAACAATGTTGTCGCTTTCGTAACACATTGTGGTCATAATAGCATGTACGAAGCTGCGTATCATGGCGTTCCAGTTATTGGTATGCCAGTATTTGGTGATCAACCCGATAATTTACAGCAACTGTTACGAAGAGGAGTAGCAGTCGGATTAAATACTGGTAATTTGACTGTCGATGGAGTTATAAATGCTATTAAAACAGTCGTTACAGACGATCGGTAAGCATTTATGATAAGCATTGTTAAGTGTGATTTATTATGTAATTATTTATGGATTGAATTATAATAGAAATTTTTATTAGCTTATTAACAATATTTTTGTTAGTTAAAAACTAAAAACTATGATTCATTATCTTCATGTAGATATAGTCGGAAAATGAAGGAACTATCGGTGGTAATTAAGAGTCGTCCTAGAACACCTTTACAGACAGCAGCAGATTGGATCGACTACGTATTAATTAGCAATGGTGCTAAACATTTAAGAGTAGAGAAATATAATCTCAATTTTATACAATACTACTTAATCGACGTTTGTTTTGTTATTTTATCTATAGTATACATTATTTTTAAGATATTTCAGTTTATTTGTCGTAAATGTTGTAGACGACAGTCAAAAAGTAAAAAGGATTAACAATGTAATTGTAATATTATAATTTGTGACTGTATTAGATAGATTAATATCTAGATTTATACATTATATGTAGATTTTATGATAGTTTCAAATATATTTGTTATAAGTACGCATAGATACGATTCTTGTAATCTTCGAGTTGTATTTTAGTATTTGATAGATTAAGTAATAGCCAAGTTATATAAACTAATGCACATCACGAATAGTGACTATAGTACATAACATAATACAATATACTATAAACCATAGCATAACATAATCGAAACCCATTTGAAGGAGGTTTTAAATCCTAATCCTAGCCCTATTTGATAGACTGTGTGATAAATAAAGTTCACTATGAAATAAATATTAAGGATTAAATAGAGTAATAGTAACATAGCCTTCAACCTCTTACATACGTAATTATAATACATTTCTTCGTATTTCTATTCTAACTTCACAGAAGTAAACAAATTTTATGATGATCTTGTTAGAACACCCAATGCTATCTGTTTCTCTAACACAAATATTACTTGGAAGTAGGGATTTTTAATCTTTTTTAGCTGTCCCTGATTGTAGTTTATTCTCAAATCTAACAATAGTACTTATCGATACGCTTTAAAGCTTTATATGAGCGAATATTAAATAGTTGTAACTCCTTTTTAAGTCTCATTAGACGTCTACAAGCCTCCTTTCATTTCACGAGAACTGATACCGTGTCATTATATACGAAGACAAAATTGCATTTAGTACAACTCTTACCGCTTATACAGCGATCAGAATACCGTATATCGTTATGCTAGACACAATAGATAGAATTAAATATTGCAATCTCCTGGCCGTATAATAGGTTGTCAGAACTTCTAAAATACAGTATTTACTTAAAACACCAATTCCATTAAGTACTGTGATTACATATTTAAGGAATGTTTACAACTACAATGATTACTCAATTTTACTTTACTATAATATCACATTTAATATGTCCACCACAATAATTATAATTTAAAACTTTAAAACTGGCATTAGACTGTATATTACATTGAATAATGAATGATTTTCCATTCCGTACAAATTTACAAGCCAGTGATAAGGTATAAACAACCCTAAAATCACATATTTTCCATTTAACATACAGTTGATTAGTAGCTAGATTTTAGTCAACAAACGGTAAAATTTTCGCAGTCAAAATACTCGTATTTCTATCACCGTGTCAAATTTGATAAAAGAATAGAATCAATAGCATTCTAATACGATGCAGTCATGTTACAATTCACTTTTAAGATTTTCTGTAAGAGGTACTAATACTGTAGCAACAGCACATGGGTTAACTGGAAAGTATAATTTCTAGAATATTCGATATAGTGAAAATTACGAATAAATGACAAAATTATTACTACAGTAAACTGTTGTTTAAGTTGATTAAAAGACTTAATAAAGATTATCCAAAATTTCTAGCTTTCTATGATATGATAGAAAATATCGTATTAATTTACAACGAATCAGGCATGATGCCTTAATTATTTACTAAGCCTGGGCATCAGTGTTACAAATCACCATCTCCAATATCAGCCAATGCACTCGGCTTCGTTAGTTTTTTAGCTGAGGGCTTTTCAGACGCAGTAACAGCAGCAACGTTCTCCGTAGGCTTAACATCAATTTGCTATAATACAGATATAAAGTGTAACAATTTAAGTTTTTTTCTTTGATGTTTAGGTTTTCATCACACGTATTTATCGACAGTTAACCTCTCTTTCCCATTCCAGTTCTGCTATAACTCGATCAAAGCATTCTTTCATATACATGTCCTAAGCATTTATTAGAAGTATTACAAATAGGTTAATCAGCTAGAATGAAGGACTCAAATATTCTAAAATCGAAGTAAGGTACTTCATCCACTTACATAATCTGTATAAAGTTTGACTAGTCTAGGAGGCATATTTTCACGATTATATCGAAAATTAAATGATGCCTCATCTTCGTCTGTTTCCCATTCAATGATACTATCCCAATTAAATTTATGTTCTTGTTCCTATTTGATTCAGAGTTTACATTATCTATAGCAAAGTTGCTTAATAAGATATAGTTTATGAGTATTACAACCGCATACCTCTAATTCCCCAGTATTTGTACAAGCTGTTAAAGCTAAGCCTGATTTAGAAATGCTAACAATTACATTGCCATTTTTACGGACATTGGAAGCACAGTGCGGAAATACTACTGTATTATATCCACGTAATGTTTGAGCTAGTTCCACAAACTGAAATTAAGTGACAAGTTAGCACAGACGAATTTTCAGTTGAATAAATTGATGACTAAAGAAATAAATATACCAGAGCCTTCTTGCCAGAATTTTGCGCCGCCTTCAGATCATTTATTTTTTCTTGCGATGATAACTTTCCAGATTTTATTTCGTTGGCAGCCTATAATAGGATTAAGTATTTACTTATTGATGAATTTAGCGATTATGCTTTTCGTTGCAACTATCGCGTTTGTTACCGATAGTACTGTATAAATAGTAGCACTTTCAGCATTTCAGTAAAATACCGTAAATTCATAATTTAGAAGATACCTCATGATATATATAGTTTAAGACGGTATCATCGGATACAAGGGTTTTCTCCTATAAATAACAATGGAAATTGACATTATAATTGTCTATCCATTCCTGAAAGAACTTAATAAATGTCACGATATCTAAATTGGCTGACCTTATCTTCAGAAAATGTCCATTTCTTGATTGCCAAATTTCTATTAGAAGATGATCTGTAAATTACAGCGTACGGCATTTCATTGTCTTGTAGTTTTCTCCCTAGATCGTTTGTAAATCACTAGTCATTAAAGTCTGCTTAAAAGCGTATTATAGGTTTGACGCTAGCTTACGTTCAATGAGTATATAATTAGCTGTCAAAGTGCTGAAAGTCTACTCACAAAAGTTTTCACTAATATGTTCAAACATTGCAAAATACTTCATATTGGATTTGCCAATTCCAGCTTTCTTAGCAGCAATCTAGTAGAGGAGAGATTTAACGAAATATCACTTATAAGTTACAGCAAATATGGCGTATTCGATATCATTACTTGTCCAATAAGCATAAGTATAATTTTTACCTGGTAAACATCTTCCACGATATCACTCTTACGAATTGATATTGCTATCGTCTTCGCATCTGGTAACGATATTTCGATCGAGGTGTTGTTGTCATCTGTAGGTTCTGTATTAGTTTTCTAATAAAATATAGGTATTAATTCGAATGTTGGCTTAGCCAGCATTTCTAATATAGTATAAAAGAAAGCAACGAGATGGTACACTTCGTATAAATCGACATATGAGTATGTCATAGTCTTCAACAGGAGATTGGTTAATTATTTCTATAATGACAGCGACTGCAGAAAATACTGTATATTATGATCTGATACAGACGATTAAAAACAGTAACACTATACCTTGCTTTCATCGTTTATACATAAAAATTCTTGGATAGTTTTTGAGTCGTAAATGGCACAGACAGAAGTTACTTCAAGAAAACAAAAAGAAAACCTTTCAAATCTATGCTATTAGGGTATTTTTTAATCGCGATTATAACAGGGTTATTAAAGAGAACTGGTTAGGGTCAAGATATGGTATCATTTTATAAAATATTACGATATTTAAAGTTGCATATAGGTAATCTTGCTTTAAAAAATACATCTGGTACAGTATAAGCTCTTTTAATATTTCGATCCCTGAATCAGTACTACTAAAATTGAGAAGACCAGGATTTCTATTTAAGTATTCTTTCTACCTTGACATAAGTAGGACTCCAAACTGCGTCTTCTTTGATCGATTTGTGGTTCAGATAAGCTAAATGGCCACTTGCCGGGAAATTTTGGAAAGTTGTATTCTCTGTGCTCTCTTTTAAGCTGCGGATTATGGAATTACAATATCGAAATTAATAGATATTTCATTTATGAACAATAAGACATGATTTTCGATTGCATACAGGCGTTATAAATACTTAAGAAAGTTTTCTAACTATTCCGTATATTATGATAATTTTTACCGCGCTATGGAGTGTGGAGAATTCACTGTATCTTTTGGAACACAACAGCTTCTTACTCATGTAGACATTGTACGCCTATTTGTAAAATTAAAGGCTTCAGAATGAACAGCGATATTTTTAGGAGGATTACTTCATTATTTGGTAACAAGCAAGTGTAATTGTAAGGTCGCTAAAAGGAGCATTAAAAGTATATGCAAAATTTACTGTGTAGCGTTCGCCATTTCGATCGATATTTGTCCAATCTGGTATAGTTATAGGTAAAGCGTTCTTTTCTGTATAATCAGGTGGATAGTCATGGTGTGCAGATCCTCTGCCACGACCATCCAATCTTTTGGCTTCGTCATCTGTTACTGGTAATAACAATAATTCACATACTTGGCTATTTTGTTTAATCAGGTCGACTACAGCTTGATGAGAGGATCCTTCGACGCTAATTCCATTTCTATTAGATAAATGTAATACACAAACAGTTAACGATACAGAAGGTTAGAAAACTTATAGCCATCCATTCTGTTCATCTACTAGCTATTGAGATAGCAATATTTGAAAGCTAGCTCAATGCGTTATTAAATCGAAAGTAGATTACAATTACGTATGTATTTTGATAGTATTTCATTTAAAACAACAAAGGCAGTTTTAAGCTCAGGATATATCTGATTGTATTTAAAGGAGTTACACGCAGAAAATCTGTTATTTAGAATAATATTGTAAAAGATTTAATAACTTTTAATTACAGTAACCAGTCAGTACAGCACCGCTAGCTCACAAAGCAACACACGCGCTTTGCACAGTTTGCGAGTTTATACTACCGCATATGTACAATCGATAACGAACTAGGCCCGTGTAAATTTATAGCACTAACTAATATCACGAGAATAAATTTATGTAACAGGGCATCCAAAATAAAGGCTTTAAAACAGTAATATGCAATTTATGCTAAATGTAGACTAATCTACTGATATACTAAGTACGATGGGATGAAGTCCTAGTGTTGTTTGACATCATTAATTCAAGCGTGTTTTATTACATTCATACATGATTTGGTGTGACAACAGTAAAAATAAATTGTATACTGTGTTTAGCAGTATACTTAACTCTAAATATCACGGAATGAAAGCAATGTGTTATTTACGTATAATGAAAGCTGAAAGCTGGGAATCGACTGAAGTAAGAAGATAACCTCTGTATTCCTGCCTCTCATTTCCTTGGTGTTAGCTGTAGGATACCGTGTTAATAGTAACATCTTACAGGAATATGTGAAATACGAATATATAGGCTGACAGTATCATTAGTTTATATTACAGTATAGTATTCGTAATTTAAGTACTGTAAAGTTATAAATTTTTTGACTTACTGTTTCTATAATCTATTGTCACTTGTCATAGCTGTAAATTAGCTAGTCATTGAAGTGACCACCAAGATCGAAAATTGTAGTCAAAAACATTTCAACATAGCAATCCCTACTCGTAACAACGTACTGTATTGAAATAGCGTACTAAATAGCCCGTTGTGGTATAGACTATGAAGTACAGTAATTCAGGTTTATGGTTGCTGTTAGATACAAGTGAATAGAACGGACACTTGCTGAATTTTGATAATATAATTGATAAATTTACGGTAGTTTTATAATTTATAAAGTACTGTACGAACAGCAGATATTAATTATTTACGTTTTATTGTAGCTCATATACTACAGTACATCATATCATTTACGCACAATTGTTAATACCATGTACACTGAGTGAATAATTTCACATTTATAGTCTACACAAAATTCTAGCATTAATCATCACTAGGCTACGAGATTAATATGAAAGTACATTTATTAGTGCGTATTGAGTGCAGTTCACACTAACATCACATTAAGAATTTAGATGGTAAGATTCAGGATGAAAATCCGGTGCGAATTACATTAATAAACCGTGACTATTGCCTGTTGATCAATACGGACTAATGCACCGAGTCGTTGAGATAGTGGTATTTTTGCGCGAGTACATAGTTAATACAGTAAGTCCATAATAAATATTAAGGGAATTTAAATTATCCACGTACAGTATTTCAATAAATCATAAGCTATGGCGAGTGAAGAAGGGTCTTAGGAAAAGTAGAATTACAGTATCAAATTATGTCAAGAAGATTTTTGTTCGGTATGGCACAATAAGTATTTTTAAGTACTAGTTCAAGAGTGTACAGTAGATTGTAGGTTGATTAATATTGATAATAGATATCCCAAATTTATTGATGAAATGTCTCAAATAATGGTACTAATTTAGTACTTCCTTCCATCATGTCAAGGCTTTAATCAACTTAATTAACGTGAAGGTGCATGACAGCTGCAATAAATAAGTTGTATAATTCGAGTAGGGGTACATTTAAGACGTTTCATCAATACATCATTTTAACAGATTACTGCAGTGTTATACAGTAAGTACTATATACGTAAATACGAGTTTGCATATTGCCGTTTACTTTTCAGTTAGTTGTGCCACCATGTTGCCTGTGACATTATAGGTAAGTAGTCCTTCGTAAGTTGCAATTGCAGAGGTTTCCAGATACTGTACAAGTGTACAGTACAGTACATACAGTATCGTCAAGGGATCAATAAAGATCTTGAAAGATCTTTGATAGACTAAGCAACCCAGTGTCGTGATCGTGACTGCAGATTGGGGTGAAAACGGTTAATCGAGTGTGCTAATCCGAAAGTAGTACAAAAGCAGTCACGGCAGTACAGTACAGTATATTGTATTACAGTACTGTATGTAAATACTGTAAATTGTACGGTGCTGCCGATACTACAGTACTGTACTGTAATAACAGGTTTACAGTAAAGTGACTGGTTCATTCGTACAGCACTGTAGAGTGACGTATAGTTCGAGTGTAATAACCGTACTAAACGATACTGCATCAGGCAATGAGCAACGAGCACTTTCTTGGGATCGGTAGGCTTAGGCAAGTGGCCTTAAGCATAGGTGTGTTTCTTGTTTCTTGCGTAGGTTTTTACTTTGTTCGTGTTATTAATGTACACACACAAAAACTGTAATGTAATTACAATAAAAGTATAACACTACATCTCGAAATCACAAATTAGTCTTTAGTGGCAGATAATTTGAATACATATTGCATGCGATGCCGGTCAGTTGAACAGAGTTCTCAACTTTGAATCAGTTCTATAGTAAGAATCTTTCTTCTCAGCAGGGTCAATTTTTGCATTGAAAGCAGAAAAGTTGAGCACCATCATTTTATCACGACTGGAACTGCATTCAGTACACAGATCACGCGTTTAATCAGTTTTAACAGAATTTTAGATTTAACTTTGAAAAGCAGTACTGGAACAGCAAATGTTTGAAATATTCTAGTTTGTTGTCAATACTACAGTGTGGTTAAATGTAAATAATGTGACGAAAAGTTGCCCTATATAGCAGATTCTTTTTAACTTACACAGCTAATATTCTGTCTCCAACTCGCACACCCGCTTGCTTGGCTGAACCACCGTCAATAACAGCACTAACATGTTGGAGTGGTGGATATAGCTTTCCATTAATAGCTCTTAACTGGCCACCTTCACTGACTTGGCCTCTGACATTAAAGCCGAAGCCTTTCTGACTTTTGCGAATTGTAACCGATTTGCTGTTTTCGACAGAAAGTGATTGGGCGTCCGATTCAGTGTGTCTATCACCATTAGTGGTTTTAGGACTATCAACTGTTTCTTCTCCATCCGACATATTTTTTTAGAACTATTAAACTTTCACGTCTACAATGTGATGTATCTGTGAAGCAACGAGATTACGTATGTTAACTTCAAGTTCAGCCTTGTGATTCTTGTAAGGAGTTTACTTTTCCAGTGCTGAAGTTTATTACTGTACTCAACGTACTGTACTGTACTGCACCGTACTCGATGCCAACGAACTCCACGCAGTCACACGGTAGTAATCACTGTAAGATACTGTGGTGCGCATGTACAGTACTACAGTACATTGTACAGTACAGCGCGTTACGATTGTGATCCTAAAATCACAATGTCATTAGCAGAGATGACGTCACTCATAACGCTTCTCACAAATTTGCGGTGGTGAGTACTCTACTGTACGCACTCTCGTACTGATGCTGGTAGTCTGATACTCTCTCAGGCCTTTATTTTAAGGAGAAAAGGTTAAAAGTTTGTATTGCTTTGTTTTTACTATTCAGCGCTCAGCCCTGGTTGCATCTACTGTATATTTTAGATCCTTTCCATATTGCCGTGTTGCAATGGCGAATGATTTAATTTTAGTGACAGGTAAGAAAGATATAAGCATCATCGTTAATGATTTACCCATGATTAGCAATATGTAGACTAGCCAATTAACGTACTGTACAATAATTTAATTCTATTCTAGTACAATAAGATTACATACCGTAGAGGGCTAATGTTAGTTAGTTTTACATTTCTATAGCATATATATATATATGTATGTATTTTTTTTTGGACGATTTCGTTTCATTACAAGCTAGAAGTGAGACTTTTCCATTAAAAATTAGTTTTAGAATCGTTGACATTACAATTTCCTTAATAATATATTGCATGATTCATTGGTGCACATCATTTGTCATCGAGTATTGTTTATAAATTAATCAAGCGTTTAGTATCATCGATCATTCATTTATCATTGATTATATATATATATTATTTTATAATTATATGAGATGAGTGATTGAGATTAATACATGACTACAATATGAGCACAACAGCAGTAATCGATATAAATTAACAAGATATTATTTTTGTTTCGAATTGAAGAATTAAATTTGATATTTCCAACTTTACGAAAACAATAAAGTGAAACGTAGGACCATATCTATGCTGACTGTACGACCTACTGTATATTTTTGCTACTATAGTGATAATTTCATTAATTAATGGAAAAATTTGATTAGATCTTGTCAATTATTACAATTTTATTTTATATCGGATTCACTAAATATGAATCACTATAATACTGTAGTTCATAAGACGGATCACTGATGTGTTATCGAGGAATATATCCTGTATACAGTACTGTAGTACAGTATTACTTCTCAGTAAATTTGCGAATAAATCATATTGATGCCCAGAATTGAATTAATTAAATAGACATTGATTTTAGATCGATAAGGGTAATAACTCTTCAGTTTCCTAATGTAATTGTAATGCTAAGATATCATTTACTATTCAATAATTTTTTGTAGGTTTTGGTCCATTCGCTCATTTTCATACCAATGCCAGCTGGGAGGCAGTGAAGGTACCGATTGTCTTTATTCGCTTATTATATTCTACAATGCATCGCTACCAGACTACGATATTAAATTTAAATTTAATTTAACTTTAATCTAATAGTTGCTCCAAAATTTCAATGATAAAAACGCTATTACAAGAACTGCACAGAGTAGCAAGTGTAGTGTACTGTATTTGTTGATTTAATGTAGAGATAGAAAGCGTAGAAGTTTAGAGATAATATCGCATGTTTTACTGTTTTGCTGTTGTAGACTAGCTTACACGGACCTTTTAAATATTGTAATAAAGTAGATTTTTATCTTAAGTTTTCGTAGGCCTAAATTTATTACGATTTAGTAAAGTTATACATAGTAAGATATAGTCTGCTGTATTACATGACTGTGAACAAAGTTATTTATGAGCCCCAAATACTTATTGTTATAGATTAGTAACTTATTATAATCGCTATCCTATCAGCTATTCTGATATTAAAATAAATCCTCATTTACTCAAAATATCATTGACGCCTAGAAATGACTGTATTAGTTTAGCTTATAAAACTATAAATCCTGATTTAATCAATTTTTTGTTAGTAATAATAACAGAAAGTGGGTACAGTACAGCAGGGGTACTCATTTTACCGATTAGTAACCCATAAACGCGTGTATATCCTGCATCGTATACTGATAAATACGTAGAATCAAGGGATTAACATCTATCGTACGTATTTCAATAAATTTGGGCTTTACGTAAATTTCAAATCATGTCAAGTTTCATGCTGTCTTTACAAAATAAATCCATATCTGAGACTAACCTTAATATCTTGTACTGTACAGTACTGTATAAGAATTATGTTAACTTTGATAAAATTTTCTAGATGGTATTTCTATGATTATCAAATCTTTTCAAATAGCAGTTTCTAGTAGTTCCCTTTACTAAAATCGTATTCGTGTTTGTTCTCTATTTAATGTTGGGGATCGATAGAATCTGGCTCATGACGATTTTCAGAATAAACAAGTAGAATTGGACGTGAGACAGCTATCCGTTGACTATAATTTCATCTCGGAGACATTGCCAGGAATCCTTCAAAGTGAAAATCTATTGGTAAGTTTATTCAATGTATGTACCATCACAAGAACTTATTTCTGTTAATCATAATGTCTCCGAATACCAACTGATTCTAATTCGCAATGTAATTGATGCATTACATTATGTTCACACTCATAATATCGACTTTAAATCTGATGTATATCTTTCATATCGTAGCTTTACAATGTAGGTAGAATTCACTATTATTAACTTAACTGCAACGCAATTTCATTGAAACGCATAAATTTGATTTTTCTACAGTAGAAAGGGAAAAAACTGATCTGCGTTGCTTTAGCCTGCACTTTTGTTATATTCGATTCAGGCTTTAAGCCGTTGACAGTTTAGTGTCGCTTAAAATTATCATGCCAGCAGTTCACGATAGTTAACTACTTGGAATCTTTATTGTTCCGTCACAGCCCATTTTAAACGTTAAAAAAGAACGTGATAAAAATTTTTAATTGCTTACGCATAATGCTTACTTACTTATTTAACGGCAGAGCTGCAATGTTATAGTGCCATGAATAGGTTACTATATCGTAGACAAGTCAAGGAAATAAGGTCTATAGTAAACAACCTGTATTTTAATTACGTAACATGCCGACGTTATTTATAATTATATTTACCTTTCTATTAAACAATGACAAAGTTGTATTCTACTTTATACGCTTTTAGATCTTTAATTCTATAGAATTTTATTTGATAGCTTTGTGTCTACGTTGGAGTCCATGGTACCGCTGAGACCATTTTATTAGAGAGTCGCGCTTTTTGTAACAATTACGTACTTCCAGATGTTTCAGGCCGTTGTCCAGCTGATAACTGCTGTATAGATAAAGGTATCTAATTGGGCTATTCGTATGTTACTGATTAAGATAACCTCGAATTTTTCGCGTTAATTTTCACTGCCGGTAATAACTTTTGTTAAAATTATACCGCTATATTGTAAGCCTACCTTAAGTTATGTCTAATAATACTTTTATTCTGATTAAGCTACTGTTGATAATATAATTAATTATCACCTTAGATGGCCCAGCAGAGTTAAATACAAGTTTGAATCTCAAGGCTGTTGCCGATGAGGTCAATAAGTCCCTTACTGATGGAAAAGTCGAGCTTTCTGATGACCCTGGAAGGTAAGACAATGTCAGCACGACTGGTTAGGCAGTTTAGGCTTCATATCAGCAGCTACTGTAGGGATAATTGATTTATTTAAACATCTTGTTATTCTTAGAACGTGTGTATCTTCTAATAAATAAATATTCATATTATTTTTACTAAATGCTGTTAATCATTTAATATACGGGCAGGTATCTTTGCGGATTCACCTATTATACTTCTCTCAAACTTGCAAAATGTCCATCAATATTTATCCACGCTCCAGTTACGGAAATTTACGACAGCAATACAACAGCTGCCGCCATAAAATTAATAATGCCCCATTTGATTGATCAAGCACGAAAGCTTAAAAATATTTAAATATTGTAGAACTCAAGATTCGAACAGCTAATTTACTCGAGACTGCGTTTATTTTAGAAATTATTCCCTTATTTAAGTGACAGATCTCTATGATTAAGATAAATTCTAACTACATTTATTAGCGAAATAGAAGTATCATGTATAACCCAATATTAATCAATTTTGCGGAAATGATCAGTATATAATGCTCTAATTATAACTATTAACCCAGTAATAAAAAATTCATCATTGGTAAAAGTATGATGTTATTGAAAAGGAAACCAATAAACTAGAAATTTGATTTTTCAATACCATGACAAAATTTAACCTATCAGTGCAATCTCTCCATTATATTAGAGGACGGTATTCCAAATAGGAATTTTGTTATTATTCAACCGAAGGGAGTTGATAGATCAGCCAGCGTTACAGGGTACACCTGCCTGTGTTCGGGTATCAATGTCAGCTTCAACCAATCAAAAAACTTGATAGATCAGCCAGCGTTCAACCAATCAAAAGCTAATGATCGGCCTTCGGTCGATCACTGCTCACTATGTTACTTTTATTATACCTCCGTATATTTGTACAAGACATGATGAAATTTTCTTCTTTGCTTCAGGACTATATAATGTCTGATACACGTACGTATGAGTGCGTATGGTATCTATTGCTGTTATATTTTACTATAACCCTTACGTCTTTGCAGTGTTCTATCCTAATTCTTCAAGAAGTATTTTCGAAGCATATCTGCTTGCGTTTAAGCAATATGTTAATTCGAGGGCAGTAGATTAATTATGCTTAGCCAAGAAGTATGATGCCATAAATGATTTTATTGTAATTAAACTGTGCGTTAAATTGATAAAAGATCGAAAAAACCAGAAGATTAAAGGAAATCGACCAGGCAACTTAACTTCTACCTAACCTTAAACAGATTATGTTATCCACATAAAGTTATCTGCAATGTATTTTCTATTTTTCACTACACTAGGCATGTCTCATATACTTTGATTGTACGTTAACTTAGCACCTAGGGTTGTATTAGCATCTCGTTAATTTACTGCAGTTTATTATATGATTACATTATTGAAAAATTTTTCATTTCTCTTTCATAATTCATAGTAGATTTCGAAGCAAAATTATGCTAGATTCTACGTTTATTTATTCTTAGTTGTTACAAATCAGAAAGATATCTCGATCGCAGTCATCATACTGTAGTGTGTAGCGTATATTACGTTCTAATTTTATTATTTAAATAAAAATTGTGCCATCTTACATACATTAACCATTTCATTCATTTGCCAATTTTAGTTCATTGTGGATATCTGCACTGTATATACAAGCAATTTACCGCAGGTATACAAAAATACCGTTTAAGATGTTACACTATCTTTTCTGACAGTAATATATATATGAGATCATAACTACACATAGATAGCAAATGTCTAGGCGCGGCGCACATAGCCTTTATATACGGTTTTCAACTATAGCAATTAGATTTTATTAAAGTAAACAATAATCTAGCTATCATACCCACGAAGAAGATGCTTGCATAGCAAATTCTAATACTCTCCATGCTGAATGGGCATCATAGATTGATTGATCTCTACACATCGCCCAAACATACTGAACATTTTCAATATGATTCTCATCTCCTTCAACAACTTTACCTGAGCTATCTCGTAAAACTAGAATTTGCTGCGCCTGGAAGGTCATCACTAATACAGGTCCTTGTTCCATAATTTTTGCCATCGCAATCTAATTATTTATGATAATTAAGTTAATATCAGGTAAAAGATAATTAATTACGCTATTACTTAATCATAGCTGAGATTAAGGTCGATATCGAATGCTTACATCTATATCTCTGACATCTAGTACTTTAAAATCTAGTTTTCGGCCCATTCCAGTCAACTGCTTTATTCTAGCCTCCAAAACGCTATAAGCCTATGAAATAATTAAAATCTATCACATTACGGCAACCCATGTAGAGTAAAAAGATCCGCAAAACGCGCCAATAGCAAGCTACAAATTGTATCGGCATACCGATTCGTGGCACCAATCTTTAAGAATAGGTAAATCGCCTCTTAGAAAAGCCTAACACGTACAAATTGTGATCGTAAATATTAGATAGTATGCTACTAATTCTGGATTCCAGTAGAGGTAGTAAATAAGTATATTTATCTTCTGCTAGATAATTTTTAAAGTATTACTTCTAATACAGAGGGCATAATTCGATGTTGGAAATGTAAAAGAAATTTTTCTTTGCTAAAGTTAGGATCAATTTTTGATATTTCGGCTAACGTTTGAGACATTTCCGATGGTGAAAAAATGCCACCTATTGAAATAATTTCGATATGAAATTAATCTATGACATATCAAAAATCCAAGGTAGTAACGTACCACAGTATCATAGACTTACTAAAGGCATCCGATAATCTATCTGTTACAACTCGTGTAGCTCTAATGACGACATTGTCACTTTCATCATACTTCATTTTTAGGTTAAACAGACCTGAATAGAGCAACGCTTACAGGCTATTAGTAATTGATAACGATAATTTAATTCTTGTGAAGTATATATATAGATTATTATCACTTGACTAACCGTTAACGACAGGATTATTATCTTTAAACTGCTTCCATTGCTGATACCACCTAGAATCTTTATGTAGAACAACGCCAGTAGTGTCTCTGTACAAAACGTTCAAATAGGTCGATTACTTTGATACTGGTTTAGCAGAGGCTATGAGAGAATACTGCGATAGAATGCATTTTAAGTGGGGCTTCACGCAGTGTTAAATTAAAATATGATATTTACGTGTCTTCCTGTATTTGTTGCTCATCTTTCATTTTACTTTGTAGATCAGATTCCGTACGTTTATGTAATTTTTCTATAAAGTAATATCCAATGATATTAGCTAGCACGATATAAAAATGAAGAATTTTAAATTTTAATTCTATATTACGGCTATCTGGCTAACCTGGTGATCGATACGGTTGCGCTCTGTTTAAGCCCTCCTCAAATAAATCTTCTTTTATAGTTTTTACACCCTAGCATCACAATAGGCTTTTAAGACTTTGATCATAATAAGAACATTTGTCAAAATACTACAAGTATAACGATCATAAAAATAGATATATCGGACTCGGCTTTACTATTCTTTAAAATGCAATCGTTTAGCTGGTGCATAAGTGTTTATTTTTTATTCCTATTCATAATCACAGTACTAACCTCTGAAAAAGTCTTAAAGGTTTGCGTTTCGCCTACTGATTTACTAGAATCAGAAACCTTCTTAGCAGCTTCCGATGCAACATTTGACAACTATTTGAGAATATTGGAAGTGATAGGACAGAAAAACTAAGTCTATATACATTACAGAAATTGACTTAAAAGCACAACACAATATAACGGGATACTGACATCTTCAGAGACTTCTTTTCCTTTCTTAACGAAATCACTAGAAGAAACATCCTCGTACAGCTAAAAATTGCAATCACAGTATATCAGAACGCGATATCATCCATAGCGTGAATTACCGCTAATTTCTTGATGAAAATGAAGTAATGAAGAAATGTGATCGTATCATCACCTTGCCAGCAGATGTTCTGAATTTGCTAAGAAACGTTCCTAATTTAGCTTTCCGGTCAGCAGCGCCAGATCCCAGATCTTCCTAGTTTGATATAAACGCATAAATTATTTAGCCGGATTGTAGAAATGAAATTTTGTAATTATTATTACAATAATTATAACATAACGACGTAATAGTTCAGCAAGATGAACCGTTATTACACTTCACAAAAATTGAAGAGGTTTGTACATGCACATGTGGTAGGATATTTTAATCTTTTCAGACTACATCTCAATAACCCTAGAAGTCTAAGTACGTAAAATCGGACGTGTTCGATCGTTCACACAAGTACTTCATTCATATAATTTAACGATTGCTATATTATTGGCGAATCATGTCTTTAACTTGTTAAAAAATGTCAGTTATAATATATATTCTATCAGTAGTAGAGCATACCATAATCATAAAGTTGATGTACTAGTAAGGCTCTAGTAATTAATTTAAAATCATACAGTATTTGTATGCATCAAATTTCATATTTCTATTACTATATTGCAGTGTGAGCGATTACAATCGTCATAGCTATTGGTAAAGTACCTTTGAGCTATGTAAATCACTTAAGAAAGCTAGATATTTTATCAATATTCGATTACATTAATAGACGTATCCTATAAATGCATGAGAATTCGTTTTATTAGCAACTTATACGTGAAGTGTCGCATTTTCGTATTCAGAGATTGTAAAACACCAGTAATAGTCAAAATATGTACATGCATGGTAGGATGTTTGTATACTGAGAGAACTTTCAGGGTAAGCGTAGATACGTGCTTATCACAGGTACGAGTATTTGGCATGCTCGTAACCAATACTGTACAGCGTACAACTACACTGATAGAAGAGAACGAATGTTTGCTCAAATGAGAAGGAAAGTGTTATCAATCAATGGGTAAATGAAATTACCCTGTATGATAATAAGCAGGCTGAAGTTTATCAGTTACGTAGGAGAAGGAAAGTACTATAAATCAATGGACAAATGAAGATACCTTGTTTGATAGTAAGCAAATTGAAGTTTATCAGTTATGTACCGTAATGATGGTATTTAAGGTTAAAGAAATAAATTACAAGATAAGCAAGATTATGTTGATCTGCTAAAGTAAACTAATGATATTTCGAAGCCAACTTACTGTTGCATCAGAAATCTTTTTATATGCTTCAGATTGTTCCAATTTAGCAGCCTCTTCTCGGAATTTTTTTATGTTTTCCTAGGATATATTTAGCGCGTTTAGAAATTTTATCTAGTATAATTAGGAAACAAATCACTAGCAGAAGAAATGAGTATTATATTGTACTGTATATTGGATATATTTCACAGTGATTTATAAATATGATCGAGATGATGATTTATTAAGATCATATCATTGGACCGATCTATTATCACCTAAGTAGTACAGCTCAATATTAAATCTTTATGTTAGATAGAATGTACCTGTAATTCTTTATTTTTCGCAAAACCTTCTTTGATATTATCGAAAACTTTACTGAATAATCCTTTCTCTTTTTGGCCTTGATTCGAGAAATTACGACGTATCTGTAAGAGTAAATGGTAGGTTTTAAAACTTTGCTACAGGGTATAGAAAATGTCACATGAGCATGATCGCATATAGACCATTTAGGTTCGAACTCGGAGGAACTGTCTAATACATGAATATCTAATCGAAGAATCCATAACTACCTTAGTACCTTGCAGTTTACTTGCTATATTGATTCATTGCGGCTTACTGAAGTTGAATGCTTCTAATTAATTACCCATCACTAACGTACTGTGCCTCTAATATTGTTATTCCACGATTGAAAAGTGGAATGACCAACTAATTTTAGTGCATGGTGCTGAGCAATGAAAGCATCATGCTGGATTATGAGGATGTATTCGCTATAATATTACTAGGAATATACCAGACTTTTCTCTTGCACCCACCTGAACTGAGTAAGGTAAGATTTTGCTTTGAATATGTGAGCGTTGGATAAATGGAGCAGAAATGGGAATAAGTCTTGATCGCGTCGGCTGTGCCCGATTGGTCAGGCCAATAAGCTAAAAAATGATCGATCACATATTAAATACAAGATTATGCTTTGTTAATCCTTATCTAAGACTATTATAGAATAATAAGAATGGACATGGTTCTTGACAAGCATCTAATTGAAGAAATGACTTTATGTACCAAGCTAATAATTGAGATTAATAAGAAGATCGAAGAGAATAGTTAGCATACCTGGCGAATTGCGGCCATATTCGTATTTTACTCGTACAGTACTACGAATCATTCAAATGGAAATTTCTTGATGTCTGCCCGTAACAGATTACTGTACTGTACTAATACCAATGTGCGCGTGCTTGCGTTTCGCCTGACATGCAGGGACTTTAGCCGGCACGATGCACATACGGTAGTATAGTAACGCATACCAGAACAGATATAACTTGACTTGACCGGTGTTGTTGGCACATTATTCGAACTTCCTTCACTAATACTTGACCTTGGTTTTGCTTATTGGACATTATGCAATGCTGCCTGGTTGTTACGTAGGATCTGTCTGCGCATGCTCGTAGCTTGATGCATGTGTAATTTTGTAACCATGTGTGCATTTTTATTACTAGGGAGGGGATCGCTGGAAAGGTTTTTGGATAGCAAGAGAGTACAATGACTCTAGTACAAAATGTACATCGTACAGTAAAAAGCCCGTTCATTATAACCATCATTACTAGATACTTAGCATAAATACTGTTAGAATAATGAATGCATTATGGTTTAATTAAGCTGTTTACCCTGAGTATCTGAGTAATCAGGGTTATTATGAACGGGCCCCTATTGTACACTCAATAAATGTACAGTACAGTAGTTGTAGCCTAATAATTGTACAGGTATATATCCATAATCTAGAGGAATTTGAACGGAATACAACTTTGATTTTTGAACCAAGGGGTGCCATCGAAAATAATCAGACTGTACTAGTGTACTATACAGTATACAGTATGTAAAAACTTTGTGAATACTGTATGTACTTTACTATCCAACCTACAAATTGCAGATTCTCAGTATAGTACATGTACACTATTGTACAGTACAACAAGTACATACTGTACGTCAATCACGGCGCCATACAGCATGTAAAACGCAACGGGGTTGGAATACGGTAGAGTTTTGTTTTGACTGCAAATGCGTTGATCGTCCAGATCACTAGTCGACACGGAGCTAACTCGCTTTCAGCTACAGGTGGAACTGAATGGCTGAAAGAAAACGGATCGGTTACATTAAGCGAATTGAATCATTCAGTGCAGCTCACAGACTACATAGGTTTGTCCAAAGTTGCTAAGCATAAAATTTAGTATACTGTACTACAGTACTCTGCAAGAGTAACTTTACATTCATGACAGTAATTAAAAGGACGGTGTGGTGGATTTGCTGACAGTCATGAACTATTATGGATTTCAAATACTTTATTGCAGCCAGCTAGTTAGCGTATGAAGTTAACGCATGAACGATGCGAAAATAGACGTAGTTAAGTTCTACTTTAATGGGTATTGATGGATACGACATCATGCTCTTCAATGCGGTAGATACTTGAAGTTTTCCGATATTTACTGTATACTTACGAAATAGAGTCAAATTTCTACCTCTTGAGGTAGACTTATGTATGCGAAATACCTTCCATTCATTTCGCCTGTTTTACGAAGTGACATGCTTTAGAAAATTATTTATTAATGAAGTTGACTTTTATCGCTTATTCTATTCCTACAGTCCATTCTTTACTGATGAAGAGAATCGCGCTTTGTATGGAAAATGCAATCACGAAAATGGACATGGCCACAATTATAAACGTACGTCATGCAGAAAATGGACCACAACGATTTATGTGATCACTTACTTCTTGTCTTTAAATGTGTGCAGTCTTATGGGTTACCAATTATAAAATATTATATTTAGTTCTAAATTATGCGTGTAATAGTGATTGCATGTCATATTATATATAGTAATCAGTATATCCATCGTAATTAAATAATTTTAATTCGTTAAAGCTTTAGTTGATAACATCCAACAGTAGTATATTTACATTCTGTAAATGTTCGGTGTAGTCGTATCCAGTATATTTGTAAACAATTAGGCACTGTATCTTCTCTTATGCTTGATGTGCAATGCTGATTGCTTTTTATTGCATTGTAAATTAATATTCTTTCTGTTACCCCTAGTTGAAGTAACATTGAAAGGAGAGGTAAGGGTTATTGTAGGTTGATTAATGTGTAGTAAATATAAAAATTCAATTGCAGAAAGTAGTAGCCCTAACTATTAGCATTACTTCTGCATACAGTATATTAAATTCTGTTTATCAATGAACCCTGGCAGGTATCTTACCTTCAATTTTGCCTTTGCTGTAGATCGATCTCAAAACAGGAATGGTCATGAATATCGCTGATTTGAAAGTGATTATTAACGAAGTCATTATGAAACAACTAGATCATAAGAATTTGGATAAGGACGTTCCGTACTTTGCAAACTATCCGAGGTAATTCAATACTGTATTAAGCAACTATTAAGATTATATATCGCTATACAGCTTTAATTTTAATTTTGCTGCTACTTTCTATTTGTGATAGCACTGCAGAGAATATTGCTGTCTATATTTGGGATTGTCTAATTGAACATCTTCCAATTCTCTACGAAGTTCTGTTATACGAAACCGATAAAAACGTAGCCATTTACCGAGGCGAAACTAATAACTAATTATAACTATATCTAGACAATTGAAGGAAAGTAGACAGGTTTACATAAGAAAAATTGTTAACACAACAGTTTTATTCACTTTTTTTCTGGAATAACTCTAGCAATAATGGCTAAAATAGTTGCACTCAGTGCTCACATCTGTTCAGTCGACATATATCACTCGCAATAGATAAAAATTTATTACCTAAAGACTTATGGCTTTTTTCCTTGTAAATGGATCACACTGCTTCTAAACATCTTCATAGATAAATACATTTCTATTTCAATTTTTTTCTACCGTGCAGATCAACTTAAATTTTGACAGCGGAGTAAAAATTGATTGATCGTAAACTGCAATGTATTTAGATGTCACTGTAGTCTTACCATATTCTTAATCATGGACATTTTGTACTGTAACTGAATATAGATAGCCTTACAGTCTATTTCTACTATAATCAAAGATAGCTGTTATGTTTAGTTATTTATAGCACTTACAGTCTTCGCTGTTTCCTTTAATCATTTGCTATTACTTTGTCTGTTTATGAATATCTAATTCTACAATCCTGCTCTCTGAATGTGTTCTATCTCTTAATCTATAAATACTGATAATTTCTGCCTCAGATTTGTCAGTTGCATTAGTCGCAGTAGCAGCACTTCCTCACGATCCTTCCACGACAGCTTACACGCTGATCTATCGTAACTACCGCATTGTACCTCCGTTACTACCTACAATAAAATATCCACTGATATTCAAACCCCTTGCATAATTTCTGTGAATGGGCTACTAAGTCCGCAGCCGTTGACCCTTCGAACCCTCCGTCACATAAAACCAAATAAATTTTCTGCTCCAATTTTTTATTATACTAATCAGCTTAAACTTCCGATTGTACAGTAGAATAAAATTGATTACTTCCAGTATACTATATACATTTTTATTATGAAATCAAGTGCGATGATACATTTTTGGTCATAATAAGCACGGATATATTTCACCTCAACGTAGCTACATTTCTACCTTAATATAATGCAAAGCGTTGGATAATATCTCCAAATTTTAATACATTTCGACATAATACTATTCTAATGGTAGTGTGTATTATTTGATCGCAAAAATTAATGACTAATCGATTGCGTCCAAAGGTAACCTTAAAATTTAATTTAACTTAGGGAGCATTAGTAAATAGATTTATTTATTCGTATTTAGGTATTCTACAATGCGGTACGTATTATTTTTATAACTTGCAACGAGACCAGCATTTTTATTCAACTAATGGATAGGGTAGAAATATCGCTACGGGTACTGCAGTAATGCAACTGTTAGATAATATTTCATTTATAAGTACCATCATAGTGTTATATCTTTTTCAGCATGATGCACTGAAAAGTCACAGCTCTTATGATTATATAAAAGTATTATCTACAAAAATCACGTATCAAAACCAAAACAATAATGGAAATTTTTCCTTTTTATTTTAGCAATTTAATTTTAGAAGCATTTCAGCATTGTTATTTGTTTCACAGGTTGAACATTTGTTAATTTGCAAAGGCAATTCATTAGGTATATAGCAAAGATTGAAATTATAAAAGTTCTTAACTTATTCCTGAAATGAATTTATCTAAAATTATAAGTAAATTGCATTTTATATCAGAACAGATAGGTTATAAGGAATCCATGTTCGATGTTACCTGTAGTATTGTAGACGAATTTAAACAAGATATTTATGGAGAATTAATACAATTTCAGCTGTAATTATTATCAAAGAGTGCGTAGGCATAGTTTCTGTATTAATAAAGCATGATATAAAATTCTTACGTAAAAATTTTTGTATTATCCCAGGAACCATTTCATACTCATTTCATAACAGTGCAAATAATATTTTAAATAATTCTTCTATTAAGCTAATTACACACATTGAATTCTTGGAAAGTGATGTTAATGAAAGCCATAATGTAGTATGTTCTCACGAATTTGTTGCGAATAGTGAAAACAACGAATGTTAATCTGTTATGATGATAAAATTAACTGTGACAGCATTGACGAAGTAAAAATAATTCTATCATAAGTTATTTCTACCACCTTCGCTCTGTTTCTACAGCAATACAATATCGCATTTTGTCGTTTGGACTCAAAAATAAAGGTACGTATTGTAAAAAGTATTTCAAAAATTTAGTAATACGGCAAAGTAACTAAAAGATTTGCGATAAAGAAGGTTTTAAGTAAAAACTTTCACATGTATTTCAATTATATGTTCAGAAGATTGCTTTTCACCAATTTGGTTCAATTTTTCCATCTTTTTCAGTAAGGTCAAACAGATATTTTAAGTTAACTGGAGTCATAATATGTATGAAAGAGAAGTTGTATGGGATTATGGATGAAATTATGGAAAACGATGTCGATAATCAAATAACAATATTATTGTAATTACTGTATTACCGAAAATATGACTTCCTAATTGTATGCATATTAATTCCAAAGTGTAGTCAGGTGTATAGTTAATAAAGTTATAAAAGCAAGAATTGTCTCAAAGTTCCTTTGACTATTAAATTAAATTATATTATATTAAATAGCAAGTTTTGGTATGGCCAGGCTTAATTTCCTATATATATACTAAAATTTGTTGTCGTACTGTGTTATTAATTGATGTATGGCAGATTGACGGGATATGATACCCGTTTTAGTAATAAGTGTATCTTACGTATGACAATCTACGCAATTCTGTGATTCGAATAAATAATATTAAAAATGTACATAGTAATTCTTGTTGAAGAATAAATAAATTACTGATATAGATAATTTGCATATGCTATACTAAATTCGATAACGACCGTCTACAACAACAAGCAGCATTGCTTATAAATTTAGTAATTAACGACAACTTGACGTTATTTATCTTCTTGAAGGCAGGGTAATATGGCATAAATTCAAAGATGATTTCTACATATATCAGATTTCCTGTTAATAATAGAATCACAAATAAGAACCTGTATCCTATCCAATAAGCATCTCTTTCATTGCACAATGCTTATAATAATATTTTTGTAATTTTAAAATAGATATATTCAGCTGACGAAAGACTAGTCAGTATAAAACTAAGAATATTTATCTTTGATAGATATTTGTAACAAGTCTTTCGTTATTGGCTATTAAGCTATTATTATAACAAATTAGCAAGAAAAATATGACTTGAATATATGGTATCTATTTTTGATACACTTACATTTCATGTTGTATATTTCATCGTGTTGGTAGCCGCAAATTAATATCAATACGGAGATGATGGAGTTGGAGATTCTACGGGTTCATTTTGATTGGAATTATTAAAGTATGTGTAGTACAGATAGTAAAGTACAGGGGCAACGATGCCAATTATAACAACAACGACCAAAACCCCAACCCAACTTAATCCACAATCTGCGCCTAGTGACTTTTTATCTTCTTTCTTGGGTGTATTACCCAACATTAAAGGTGCTTCAGGATCATCGTCATCCATTTTTTTGATAGTGTTCTGTGTTGCTTCCTTTAATTTTTCTACTTCGATATCTTTTTCTTTAAAGAATTTTTCAGCTTTCTCATCAGGATTAGCTAAATCGCCTTCAATATCATCTGTCTCACTAGTTCCAGGTTCAGCTTCAGTTCCTGCGGAACGATTAAGTTTAAGTTGGGTTTCCTCTTCTGCTTCAGCTAAAACGCCATATTTTTTAATAGGTATTTTTATTGTTTTTAAAGCGTAAAATCCTGCATCGGTATAGAGGTTATTTATCTTCTTTAAATCCGCAACCTAAAATCACAATAGAAAGATCTATGCATTATACTATGCATTATACTTTGTAATTATCAACTTTAAGCATTAATTCTCCAAGTACTATTATGATAATGACGATAAGGATTACGAATTACTGCATATATAAGTGAATTCTATTAATCGATTATATTTTTAATGAAATAATATTAAGTGGTAACATTTCTTAGCAAATTGATATCTATAAACACTTAGCGTGAAGAAATTAAACCAATTATTACAATATTATGCCTTATAACTCTGCATTAATTAATATGGGATTGATCTTAGTAAATATCCGTATAGACCTGATTCACGTCTACAGTATGTAGCCATATTAATAAAAGGTTGGTTAAAATTTAACTTTGTTGCAAGTCTACTTTCAACGGTCATATTTGTTATTATAATGTATTTAAGATTCTTACTTCGTAAGTTATAATAATAGCAACGAACAGACTATCTGTATACAGTAATGAACTGTATAACCTTCTATTCGGAAGTTTCGACTGTAGCATGGTGTTGTTCACCGTTGAGATAGAACTAATAACACGTTTACTCAATAATCAATTTATCTGACTAAATTTTTAGATAGATAGCGTCTGTACCACAGTTATAGCAACGTTATCTAAAAATTTGCTCCAGCAATCCTTAAGGGCTATATGAAGTAGACAAAGCGTTACTGCTGCCTTAACATGGCTAGCTCGTCTAGTAAAATTTAGGATATAACTGTATTTCTTAATGTAGAAATTTAGTGAATGATACAGAACTTTAATTCGAAGCGATGAACTGTTACTACAATACTAATGCCTAGTAATTTCGCACAAGGTACAATCGTATGGCAAAGATGGCAATATGTCACTGTGACAACGTGACAAGGCAACAATGGCGATCATTATGACCTCATTGGAATCGCAATCAAGACGAAGAGATGGTTGAAAAATAGTCTGTGTGGATACCTTCATGTACTACACGAACATAAACTATATTTTCTTTACATCAGTGATACTTTTCATCTGTCATATCATGATTGTAATTAAATGATTTAATTCGTGATTGTAAACACTTCTATAAATTTATCAGTATGGTAATTATTAATGAAATAGCAAGTATGATTTGCAATTGCCATTGTAAAAGTTAGTGTAGCTATGAACATACAGTATAAAGTTAGATATAAATTAATATGAGCTATTACTTTTAAAAGCTTACTAAAACAAAAATAGGAAAATGGTACTTGGAAGTACACAGCATGTGAGCAAAATGACCATTTCTGATGATGTTGGAAGTTATTAGACTTAAAAAATTCAATATGTTGTTAACCACACTTTAAGGTAGTGTACTATCGTGTATTGCTTTTCTTATTTTAAATGGCCAGTACAATAAGGAAATGAATTAAATATTATATGTATACTAGTGTCAATTTCTATCAGCTTGAATGTAGTGTTATTATTGATCGGTTAGGATTATTGAAATCAAATTAACCACATTTTTATACTTGTGGTATGACAATTTTTAATAGGTATTCACATTTATAAATTACACATGAATGGGATATAAGATTTACCGTACAACCGTATTGCAATGCAAAACTTCTTAATGAATCTTCCGGTCGTATCTGGCGTTGGATCACTTTGATGTTATCGTCATCATCAGGACTTTTACCAAACCTTGTTCTAAGCTCTGATGCTTCCGATTCATCATCGCCACCAATACTTGCATCGGTAGCTCCACGATCGCCAAATAAATAAGTTCGGCGTTTACTTCGCACAAATTGAGTCTTACTGCTGCGAGCAGCTTTTCTTTGACCGCTACCATCGGTGATTAATCGCGATTTTTCATCGGTATTGTCTGATTCACCCATTAGGTAAATTTAGTAGTTTTTCCAATTTGCAATTATCAAGTGGTTTAGTCCAATAGATAGATTTTAACAAAATTGCAAATCGAAGGTAATACTGCAAAAGTTTATGATTTTGAGTTAGAAAGACCGTGGCTATATTACTAGTATTCGGCTACCACGGTGGGCTATGATCGTAATAATTAATGATAGCAACTTTTAACTTTTATTATACTGTAGGTTTAGTACCCTGCAGTACCTTATTAGAGTTTAAAAAATCAATTTTTTCTACAGTCTACCAACAATGTGCTATGACAGTAGTCGATAAGTTCAACGTACAAGTTCAATATGTTACTGAGTTTAAAACATTACATCAGTAATGAAAGAAGTGTTCCTTGATTTTGCCAATACATTTATTGTGCTTAATGTTGAATCGATTGTAATCTAAATCAAGGACTTTTCCTACTCGTTGCTGAGATTAGTTAAAGTAAATTGTGAATGAATTTTCCTATATTACTTGCACGATCGATCGAACGTATGCGTCTATCAATAAAGATGTCCTAACACTGTTCTACTGTGTAGTATCACTAGTATGTAATACAAGCTATCGTCTGGTGTCCCAAGTGATCAAGGTATCCGAAGCTCTACGTTTACCGTATGACGTGCAGTATAGTCGATATGAAGCAGATTAGTTTAAAACGTATCTTCTTTTGCAATCCTGTACCAACTTAGTCGATATAGAGGAAAGACTACCAACAGGTAGATGACATTGGATGTTTCTAAAGCCAGTGAGTGATGAGAATAATACAATACATTACAGGATATTTAGTAGAGTATATATATATAACATATACATATACGTACATATAACTATCTTAGAAATCATCTTCAATCGTTGCAACCCGATGAAGTAACAGATTAACATTGCAATTTATGGTATTCATTTCAATATTGATCATAATTGAATCATATCGTATCAATAAGCAAAATTATCTTACTTTACCTCTTTACGTTCACAAAGTAGACGATAAGGCAACTAGTTGTGAATTCAACGTCGACAGCAAAACTAGCAACGATTGAGTAAAGGCATCGATGTTGCACACTACAGTAGAGCACTAAAATGAGTACGATAGCCGCTCTGATAGTATACAGTACTCACTTCAAGGGGGACTTTTGCGCAATAATATACGCAACCTGATTCATGGGGCTGTTAGTAGACAGCCTTCACCATACGCACTGATCAACGATAATTATAGAATTTTATCCAGACAAGGATTGTATAACATAAGGTGAAATGGAAACGTCATTTAGAATCGGATTAAAAAGACGAAAATATTAACTGTGTGGGCTGGTGTGCCGGTTACTGTACTGTACAATAAATTGTATGTACATTCGTTCGCTTTCACCTGCCCCTGTTTGTTCAAACGATAGCACGACAGTGTAATAGCTTTTGCCTGAGTGCTGTTAGATAAGTATACAGACGGACAGAGCTGTCAGATGACTACTGTGGCTACTGGACACTATATTGTACAGTGTATAGTACTCTAAAATACAGTAGTGACTGTACAGTACAGTACTGTACTGTACTGTATGTACTGTATAAGACCACGATTATAGGGGCGTGGCAAGCCCTCGAAAATATTTGAAAGATGTTCAGCTATAGTGTTGCCTTAAATTATATCTTTAAATTGTGAAGAAATATACTTTAAATTGGGCTCAAATTCCATGAAAACAGATTAGTACAACCTTGAGCAATTGGCACTTCATGTATTTATTGCTTTTTATCACAGTATTGAATAATTATATTTCTTTAAAGTTTCTAATACAAAACGATCAGTCACTGTTCGGTCGCTCCAACCATTTTACAAGTCACGTCGTAATAACCGGTCTATACTACTGTACTGCTAACGGTGTGCGTAAAAGCAGTATCAATGATCGAAATTAAATTGCCTATCGTATTAAGTCATAAATTGAACAGATCAAGTCAATTGTAAACATTCATTCATCAATTTACAGCTAAGGACCTATATCAGGGCGTTAGCATTATTGAATAATAACAGAGCTACATTAAAATGTACCCGTATTGCGTCGATTATACTATCGTTCTAACAAGTTATTAAACAACATAGAATAACTAAAAATTCGCCTATAGTGAGTATTGTTACAAATAGCGTAGATATCTGTTCACTATATATATCGTGTACTGTATATTATACAGTATATGCATATAGGTATAGGGACACAGTAAATAATTATCATAAATATACACTGTACGCGTGCTTACATAAAACATAAAAATGATTGATATATTGTACTTTATTATGTTATATATATGTATACACGTACTTATATGAAAAATTTCTAAGATTAATGAATTTTGTAAAATTTAAAGGCTCTATTTATATGTATAATGTACGAGACCTTGCGGAGCAACTTGTATTTTTCTAATTATTATATCTGTACAAAATGCCATATACGATCGAAGATTATTAATTAAATAAAATTGATATTAAACCTTAGGAATTACAATATTCATCTAAAATGCTGTAGATTTTAGTTGAGTAGTTTCTACTACAGCAATAGCACACAGATATCACAGACTTTTATATGTCCTAATCACATCAACATTTGGAGTATATACAATGTTGCGGAAGGTTTGACTAGCATAACCCGCAAGTTTTCATCGATCCGTTTACTGTATAATATAATTTAAATGGATACTATATGCTATATACTAGGTGTATGGATATATTCAAAAGATTAATTGCTTATTTACTTTTGTAAATATATATATGCGCATGCAGTGCACTTTGGATCGCGCACATGTAAGTAAATTTTCTATTTGTGTGCTTTAATATTATAATATATCATATTCTGATATGATTTATAAACTGTACAAAGCGTATTTGCATGTATATAAAGAGAATATCGTAGACTATAATTCAGCATTAAATTATTACAGTACATTGCTTATTTATAAGTGGATATTATATACTTGACAGTTTATGAAGATCTCGCTTATCTTGAGGGTCCTTTATTGATTGGCTTATTATTTCTAGATAACTGATTTTCTATATCCTTATCTTTACAATATACAGGATGCGGTAATAGTATATGAACGGCAGCACCAAGATGATCAAATCAGGAATGAATAAAACATAACAATAAACGACTAAATTATGCGCAACTTCATGATTTGCATAATCTAATCCTTGACCTTTTTGGATTTTACAGATAGAACTACAAGCATTCCTCACTCGATAAATTTCATTCATTTAAATTATTTGAATAAATTATGCACATCTCTATGACGGAATGTAGCATATGTCTATAGATTCTACTATTCGTGCGCATATGTTACATAGATAATAGCATATGTCATACGCAATTACATACAATATACCAATGTGCATTCGTAAGAAAGTACTGATCAATTCATTAATTGTTTGTTGACAATTAGATGATGTAATGATTTAAGACTATTTAATGATATAATCATTGTCGGTCAAAATGTACAGTAGATATTGAATTTGAAGTATGAAATTAATTGTTTAAACATGATATTACGTGAGACTGTGGCAACAAGTAAACATTATTACTACAACTTAGAAATTGAATGGTACAGATTACGATATTTTGCATTAATTTTAACAAAAGGTTGTCATTGACTTAGCACGTATCTTTCTCAGGGTCTCTACCTTGCACACAATGGTAATTTTTATGTAAACGACGAAAGTATAATAGTTTATATGGTATAAGCTATACTGAACTGTAAAGTAGTAATGTCAGTTTAAAGACCAACAAAATAAATATCAAGACTCAAGAGCATTGATAATACAGTATAATTATTATGAGCAATGTAGAATTTGTAGCTTGCTAGTGAAGATATCCCGTGGTTCCATCTTCAAAATAATTCTTCTTTACTTGATTATAAAGTCAATAGTACAACATTTAACGTGTTACTGGTTATGCTCGATATTCAAATCATAGCAATTTTCTACTGAGTACGTCCATATAGTATGTAGTACATTCGTGCATTTTGCATGCTTAAACAAGGATAATCAAGTGTGAAATTACAGACCAGTAATTTCCATTTTAGTCCTTCTATTAGTCAGTCGTATATACAAGTGCGTAACATGAGGATAAAGCAGTTTATCTTAAAATACAATTTTATATTAATGTGACCGTGTATGCGATACAAAAAAGCGAAAAAGACTTGTATACGATAATTTTATGGTACTGTATATTAGCATTAGCAAAAACTTTGCTATCTACTGTATCTTACACTATGAACACTATAAAAGATTGAATATAAAAGGCTCAAAGCCTATGAACATAGTTGCGCATGTTTGTCGTATACCAGTTAGTGTACGTACCTCGTACGTACTGCTATATCATAATGAAGTTATGATATCGAGCCTAAATCGTGCAATATTGTATTGAAATCACTATATTTCACAGCTTAAAGAAATGAAGTCATATTTTATTCGTTAATCAGGCTATTACAGTATTACTATACATAAAAGGCCATAATCTTGCTATCGAAATAAAAATATCTACTGAATGCAAATAAAGCTGATCAGAACCGACAAAAAACTTAGCATTAATTAGGATCACTGTTATGTATAGTACGACATTTGTAGCTTGTATTAGTGTATCTTTGGTATGCGGACCAGGTACAATAAAGGAGTTCTTAATCACCTAAGCTTGTGCGCGTCACTATTCGTAAAGGTTCTACTAGCCTGAGACATAACAATCACATGCACGGAAAGTCTAAGTGTATTATCTCGTACAACATACCTACTCCTAGTTTATAAGCATACAAGTAGGATTGAAAACCTTTCCCACACAGATGAATATTAGTAATCGTGTAATATTACATAGGACAAGGTATTGTGATGGTATAATGTTGAAACGTATACAGAATATACGTATAACCTGATCGTAGGAACGCAATGTTATCAACATTATAGGTGCTGCAATTTCGAAATTTCGGAAAAATTATGCTAGTGTATTTTATTATATCCAATTCCAGAAATAAAAATACGATTACTGTATGGATGTGCTTTCGTCCAACTGATTACATACAGAATTTTCTGATTCAAGAAAATCAGCAGGGGTTGATTATATAATACATTGCCTGTATGTGCTAAAACGCATATGAAATATTGTATAGCATTTATAATTGTTTAGATATGCATATATTAATAAGAATATCATGGCAATTAAATGTTTTATGAATCATAGTTAAGTTGTTATTTTACAATTTATACAGTAACTAGTTGCATATTTTAGTAAGTAGCTTCATTATCCAGATCATCATCTTCCTGGAAACCGTAGTCCTCACCGTTATCAAAGTATGTTAAATTATAATCGGTTTCCTACAACGCAATAGGAATAAATTAATTGTTGAGAAGTAATCTTAAAGTACTAAGCTAGCAAATGCAATACATTTAAGGAAACATTTAATTACATATCGATTCGAATAGAAGGTTGCAGATCGAAAATTTTACTGCAAGCTCTTTTTAAGTTAGTTAAAATAAGGTTACATCAATAGCAATTACTTCGTCTTGGTCTTCTTCCTCCCATTCATCTTCTAACTCTTGTTGTTTCTCATGGTCCTCTTCTTCCTCTTTCTCCAACATTTCCTCAATTTTGGTTAATTTCTATTCAAAGTTGAGGTACATTATGTTATAGATTACTTAATATTATAAAATATGAATAGAATAATACAACGCATTCAATTGTCCTATATGTAATGGGTTAACCTCTAAATGATCTATCTCATTTCTACTAAGTCTAGATTTCATGGAAGGATGGCGTACAGAAATTGGAGCTAGACAGATATGAAATAAAGCCTTTTAAATACTGAGTGATATAAACACGGAACAATTTAAAGGTGTTACCTGCAAAGACCTTCTTGATTCTGCGGCTGATTCTTAGCTCTTTCGGTACATCTTTCCAACCTAGTTAAAGATATGCCAAATTATTGCAATACTGACTTATATGAGTACTAATGTGTTTCATAGTACTAGAATGTTAAGATCTTATTGTCATCATAGCATTTACGTGGTATATTTGAAATAGAATATAACGTATCCATAATACTTCTGCTGATAATAATTGATTGCTCATAAAGATTACAGTATATACAGTAATAAAAATACAATTTTTACATATCTTAACGGCAACTCTCAATTTCAGACGCAATGTCTGAAGGTAATTATACTAAACAGGCTATACGACTCTTTCTGTCCTTACAACATTTTAGGTAAAAAATTTTGCTTTAAATTTTTCAAGTAATTTCGTAAAGTCTTATATAACGTTAGATCATTCATAGCAATACTGTCTATTCTAACTATAGCTATCTATACGGTTTTGCAAGATGAATGTTTTAGTACTTACATAGTTTAAAAGGAATAGCAGAGATGTTTTCGCAATTTTGTCTATACCTGTCGGAGTACCTTCTAATATCTATTTGATTAAAAAGCAATTTGACATTTATTAATATTTGTAATCATTATATACGCCTATATAATTATAATTATCATCAGTGTGTTTAGAATAATGGAGTGATGGTTGCATTTGGTAAACTAAGCACTGTATATCTGATTGAAGCTATAGCATCATAAAATTGATTACTTAAAATTGCAATACGAATAAAAATGCAGTATTCAAGAATATGCAGAATAAATCACTGTTCTAACCATTTGCACGATTTCGGGCCCTTATATAGTAAGGTGACTCTCTTAACGTTTCTCTAAACTCGTTCTTTAATGCATTGATATAAATATCGATCTTGGTCTTATTGCAGGGAACAGGAAGACATTCAAGTTTCTAAAACAAGAGTAACAGTTGAACAATTAGGACATTACTTCGATGAATTACAGTATACAACAATTTGAAATCTAAGATAGTCCTCTATTGCTAATTACAGGCAAGATCCAGCTTCGATTCTGAATTGGAATGACACGATATATTTTACTGCATTATCATTATTAAAAATGGAATTTAAAATAAATTTAATATACACTTAGACTTGATAAAGCGTGCTCAATATAATTTTCTCATAACATGTGTTATTCGTAAGTTCTAGAATTGCCTTATACTGCAATTAATCATGATTTTTGCCTAAAGACACGTGTAGAGTATATGTTAAAGAACAATTTTTTGCTATACTCTACACTAGTCTACAGTGTACAGTATACTTGTACACTTAACATGCGTGTTGCTCCAATTTGTTGAATCACCTCAGGAATATGATATACTAGTAATACAAGCTTACTTTTATGAAATTTAGTCACTTACGTTGTCTATGTAACTATAATCACTATCAACGCTGGCTCCAACTAATTACGACCTGGATTAATTTAATTCTAGGATTCTATAAGCGGCTGCAACCGGTACTTTAGGATCTTTGCATTAGTTAAATACTTTTGTTAAGTGAGTAGTTATTTTCATGCAGTAGTAAAAGCATTTGAATAGACTGTAAGAGTACTGTGCTGAACACTGCGAACAGAGTGCGTTATCACACTGTACAATCCATTTCTTACCGGGTATAAAGGTGGAGGCTGTACTAAAACATCGTCTTTTCTGTTGCCTTTACTAGATACTGGTATGGCTTCCTTCGAAAGATTGCTTAGGATCCTCGGGCCGTTTCGCTTCGACATTATTTTACTGCCCTGCCTACCTCTCTATCTTTGAAACGATTAGGGCTAGACTGCCAGAGCAGAATTATTTACTGTTCCACACGTTACTGCAACCAGGTATGTACTGTACTGTACAGTACAGTACGAGTATTTAGCATAATGTACTGTGCACAGTACGGTATGTTTCTAGTAGCGTACAGTACTTACTGTACAGTGTACAGTCCTTCATTGGGCTTCCTATCGTCACATAACGACTGGGCTGGTTTGGCCAACTCATACCCATACAGTACAGTATATCATATGCGATTCCAGCTGATTTGTACTGTGTGAGTGTTGGTAAGTAGCTGGGAATCTGCTGGGAAAGGCCTTTTCTTCCTTAATTATCACTAACTTACTTTGCTTCAAAAAGTTGCCTAATGAATCGTGGAGAAATTTTATCAATACAGATTGGTCATTATTCCAATTTTGTTGGTGCACACTGGTGGAATTTGCAGGTCGTAAAGAATCCTATCATTCTTGCCGATGCAATGTTATTCATTGATTTGATTGTAAACATTCTAGAAGATGCAAAGAATTGTTTAGTTAAACGTAGAAAATATACAGTACTTTACATTTTTAGATTACTAAAATGAATTTTTCAATGTTATATACTAGGAAGGATCATTTATTTATGATCCATCTAAAGTTACAACGTCGGACATTGATCATGATGTTCTGTTTAGAGAAGGCATGACAAGAAATGTAAGATAGCTAGCTGCACATTTCAATTACTCTGCAGCATGAGGGAATGAATCGTGCAAATCTCAACATGTTGTTATCATCTTTGTAGGGTCAAGTAACTTATACACCAAGATTAATAGCTTTTGACTTGAAAGGTAAAAATAGATATCTATAAATTTATATTAATTCTTATATACTATAAACGGCACCACATCCGATATCCGTTAGCTATGCATAATGACGATATACTGTACTGTTCCCTCCCTTTCTGAAATTGATTGCATTGAAGATGTATAAGATTAGTCTTACATAATTACCTTACAGAAATTGAGCTATATTGTCTACAACCTACTACATATTTCTAAAATGTGTTCTCGTTCATAGTTATCATGCACTACGTACATTATTGCCAGTGTCATTTCATGACTTACACTAGGTTTACACCCTTCGGTATACTGTACGCGGGTGTTTTATTTCATACCAGTGAAAACATTCTTTTCAAATAGTTATAATTTATCATAAGATAAAATAGAAAATGCTGTAGAACGTCTATTGTATTTGTACTTAATCTTTGAGTATAAAGGCATTATTAGAAATAAAGTAAAATGATACTGATTCTTTTGCAAATAAATAAATACAAAATTACTAATTATAATAGACTAATATGAATGGAACATCTATTCCTAATAACGTTGATTATACGGTTATGCTATTATCTGCGCATATAGGTAGCTTGAATAGCTTAAAAGAAGAAGGCAATCTTTATAATACAAAGGAATCTGACTCACAGAATCAATTACCTTCATGGTATGATTCATATTTGAGTAAAAACTAATTGTCGATTTCGATTGAGAAATTAGCCATTACGTTGTGGTATTGCGAAACTTATTATGCCATTTTAGTAATTTTTATAACTGCACTAATAATATTTGAGGATTCCACGAAAAGTAATATGATGCTAATAATAATGTACTCGAAATGAATTGCTTATCCGTACATTACACTACTTAGGTCCGGTTCAACAGAGCAACATTACACAGAACCTGCCTTAAAAAATCAATTTTTGCAAGATTTAGAATATGAAGATAACGTAAGCAGAGTGAATCAATAGGTGTAATTCATACAAGACTTAAACAATTTATAACGCTGTACAGTATTAAACAGCACTTGATAGTTTACTTCAAATAAATCAAAGTAAGTTCAACTAAAATCTCCTGCAACTTAAACGTTATTGATTTTTATTAAACATTGCGATCTTTATGTGATGGATAGTAGGCAGAGGGTACCTTTATTATTTTCGCTATTCAAAACATTTGATTCTTACTACTAGTTAAAACATATAATAAATTTTACTAATAAACTTGACACAGTAGCTGTTATGCAGAATAAAATAAGCAATTTGTAATGAGTTTGTGATAGCTGTTATAGAATATACTGTAGAAGTTTTAATTTTGGGAATGGCATACGAAGGTTAATATTGTATGTTCTTATATGTAGGAAGCTTTGAACTCTGCAAAGGACAAGGATACACTGGGTCAAGCAGAGAATTCGAAGGGTAGTAGTAGTCACAGCAATACTTCTCGAGTTAATCGAGACAGAATATACAATAACTTAGATAGCGAAATATCAGTTTGGTCTGACTTTCTTCGTATACACTGGCACCCCAAGTCATTATGTATTGTGCCACAATTCATGCATAATGCTACATTTGCTCCGTTCGATACCTTCACTTACGGTTTGAATGTTTATGATAAGGTATAGGAAGTCATCTTGCGATGGTCGTTTGGATGTTATTCATTTCATCAATTATAGGGTAAAAATATCTGATAGAAATTATCATTCATTATGCAGATGGCTGAAGAATATGAAGATAAGCTACATTTTTTTACTGAGGAGTGCGATCATCTCCAAGTAATTAGACTTTACTTTAGTTTATTGCAAAAATGATATACTACTATACTACATCAGATTTGCAATTAGTAACTATTGTCTTCTTTCTATTTTGTTCTTTATTAGGGATTTCATATACTTACAGATATTTATGATGGATTTGGTGGACTAGGATACAAAATTATAGAAGACCTTCGAAGCGAATTCCGGTCGAAAGCAATAATAAATATTAACCCATTCCCTGTAGTAAACCATGCAATGGTAAATCCTGCTTATGACTATATCGTGTATTTGGTAAATTATGGTTGATAATTATCAATTTAATACTTAGGACGCATCAACTGATCTTACTATTATAAACACTGTGTTGTCACTGTGCAACTACCACGAATATTGTAATGCAACCCTACCATTGTCACTAAATACATCAGCAGCAGTCGGTTGTATTGAACCAGTAAAATTTAATAGCATAAAATATGATGTAAGTTAATGATATAAAAATTGTATAATCGTTGTATGTATGTATATAATAACAGTAACATTCATTTGTGATATGTAATTATTACAACTCTAATGCATCTTACCTGATTTAAATTTATAGCCATTTTCGATGTATCACACTAGTAGTATCATTGCTGCCTCTTTGGATACCGCTACACTACCCTATCGGTTAGAAAATGATCAAATTATTGAATAAGTAAAAGATATATGCATGATTTCTTCGATTATAATTATACTAAAAAAGAAGATTTGTAGTTCTCTGTCTAGCAATTTTACTGCCGATCATCTTTACGATGCTCTAACGGAAGCTGAGCGCAAGGTTTGAATGATAATATACGTATTAAAATTGAAAAATTTTAATAAAGTATGTGCGATTAGTATTTTAAATTTGATTTTAACCAGCTTATGTGGTAATCTTTCCAAGTGCTCAATTATTACCTTCCATGTTTTAACTATAAACGCGTATATACAGATATTATCGTTATCTACCGGCTTTCCACTGCCGATTGACAATGGTGCTAGCTCGGGTACTTTTTTTGAAAGTCTTAATGGAGATTTGGATTCTATTTTATCGTGCATATCTCCTGAACATAAAGAAAGAGTAAGCATTTACATTGCAATTTAAATACATCGCTTACCGTGACTACCGCTAATAGAATTTTAACTAATTAATATAAACCATTCTTTAGAATGTATCCTTTTCTCGTTATGTTACCTTACGTGGCATTACTACTTCTCCTTTTGAGTAAGTGATGTGATATAGTTTCTTTATACAAGCAACTACAGTTATCATAAAGTATATTTCACTGCTAAATATTAGAGGGAATAGGAGTGTACCATCTCGAGAGATGTCCGAAAGTTTGCAACATAATAATACTCCAAAAACGATGTTACAGAAATTGTTATTTAAATCATATCCTAATTCGTTGAGGTATGTAACAACGAACTAATGAAATTTTACTGTTATATTGGGAAAACGTATAAATATACTTATATCTATGGTAATACATCTATAAGAAGTTAAATATTATTTGCTTATGTGCAGCTTGTGCTCGATTGTTAATGATGCGTGCAACGTCAGTGCACCTTTTCCGTCAATATTTTCAAAGAATAGCACAAAAGAATTCTATAAAAAGGCTAGGTATGATAGCATAGGTTTTGCCTAACTTTCCAATATTTATGAGAATGTTACATTCAATTACTGTATCTTAATTCTTAATTTGGTAGTAAGTACCGCAATGATAGCTAATGCAGCCTTCCTACTTTGACCACTTAACTATTATTATTGCTTACTATCATTTTATTCTTTTTATTCTGATTAGTAACGAAAAAGAGCTACAAAACTTAGGTAATCCTGCACTGTCATATTGCTAGTATAATTATGACGTAGGCATACTTTTTCGAATTAATAAATTAGATGGATGGAAGGTGATCAGAAGTGATATCCTAGATCCTATCTATATCTAAAAATTTATCTTTATATAATTTTCATAGATGCTTGCAATATGGCGGCTATAGCAAGTTTGGAATCGACTTGTGCTAGTCAACATTACCTAAAATCTCTACTCAATCAAGCCGAAAAAGTCGCTTTTCGTCGTTATCATCAGTTTAAAGAAACTGGTATGGAAGAAGACACGTACTCAGAAGCTTTAGATAATCTAGCTAATCTTGCAGAAGCTTATAGCGTTGATAGAAGTATATAAGTTTGTAGAAAAAATCTACATTCTTGCTCTTTACGAAGTAACATTTTAATTGCTAGTGATTATCCACTAGATGTTTTGAATAATACCAACCAGATTGTAATGAATAGTAACCCAATGGTAACGAAGGTTTTAGTAATCTGATTTTTGTTTAAAATACTTTTTGTATCTGATACGACTTTACAACACACGTATAACTGCGAATCAACATATAATTGTAATTATTTGTATTAATAGCCGCTTCTTCGACCTTAATGAAATTTCGTTGCCAAATTTTATTGGATAATGTTCTGTTGACTTAACAGTAGAATTTTAAATTTATGTAGGATACGCATTCGTATTCAAAGTTATTACTAAAGTTAATATATTCTATTTGCATAGACAGTACGGTATCATTTATGAACCTGCATGTTTTACATTTGTAATTTTAAGTGTATTATTGCTATTTATAATAATACAATGAAATTTGTTAAGCCAAATGATTGGCACTGTATAATTACAATTTATGGTTAAAGTTACGAAGTTATGATAATTTTAATAATTATAATTAATCAGAGACTGCAATCCACAATGTATTGATGTGTTGATGCAGAAATCGTTGATACAGAATAGTAGCCGTACAAAGCTATAAATACATTTATCAGATCTGCTATTTAACCTTTTCTCTTATAAGGATCTTGTATGCTAACTGACTAGTTCTTCTATAGACAGCAGTATGACAACTAACCTACTATGTTTTAATTCCTTAGTAAAATACCGACGATACACATATTTAATAACATTTTATAATTTCAATAATTAACAATAAATTGCTAGTGATTCATCACGTCAATGATGGCTGTTTGTGGGAATATTTGTGGAACCTATAGGATTATTGTCCGTTCTAATAAACTTATGCAATTCATAAATTTAGTATTGCCGCATTGGCTACCTTCTTAAGTTTATATCTTAGTAAATATCTGCTATACATTCGGCAATATAAAGTAAAATTATTGCGCTTAAGCCATATTTTGTTGTTAGGAAAAAAGTAAGTCAAAGTTCAACATTTTAAATACTGTTACTAGTGAGGAAATTAAGCAAAGCATCTAAAATAATTCAAATATTAGTTCGAGACAGATGAACAATACGATATTAAATAACAAATGTCAATTTTATATAAATAGCTTATCATTGACATAAACAATGCTGTAGTCTATATCTTTGATGGAAGCCCTGAGTAAAATTTTTTATATTTGAAACCGTGACAAATTAAATAATGCTTATTATATGTTCCCTTCAGTTTCGATGAGCGATTCAATAACTGAATCTGAACCCTTTAAGTTTATTTGAGTTTCGATTATTGCTTCAGCAGTTTCTCTGGCTGAAGCTATTAAATTTTCTAGTGCTTTTCTGTACTCTCCAGCTAAAACGGATGTTGCTATAGCAACAATTTCGTGCAGACTTAATCCAAAAATTTCTTCGTGCCAATCTCCGTCAATATCACGATCAGCCCTAATCAGATGCCCACAAGTTACAGCTAATCCTGACCATCTCAAAGGGTAATCATCAGGTGTTTGCTCTTGTGCTTTCAAAACATATTCAGTAGGAATTCTGGAAGCCTGAGAGAAAGTCTCTAAACAAATATCATGCGCGATATCTTCAAGGGCTACACATGTTATCTCGAACCAACTGTTAAAAAAAGAAAATACTCCTAATTAACATAATTATTCAAAGTATCAGACATTAAGTTATAATCTTTTCAGTTTGTACTGTATACAGCAATATTATCGTTATTGGCCAGTTAATGACCATTATTAATTAAAGGTATGCGTGGCTTCATTTCGTAATAATAAAAAGATTCGGATGTATTTACTGTACTGTAGGTATATAAATAACTGCGATTTAAAAATAAATTTATATTTCACCTTCCGGGTACCACTTCAGCAATAAAGATTGAGACACCAACATACACTATGTCAGGACGATTATTGTTAACATCTTTAGTACGAGCAATCATTTGTTTTGCAGCTTTAAGACCTGCGGAAAAGCCAACCGGTTGTGGTGCCATATTTAAAACGGTTTCTAAAGGTTGATAACTTACAGTGGCATAATAAAAGACTTCCTTAAACGAGTCGTGCACTGCCTGCACGACATAGCCTTTCCTTGCGGACACAATAACCTCGACGGGTAGATTGTCAACATCTAGATTTTTAGTAGAGCATATTGATAGGGTGTTTTTAATAACGCAGTACTACGTAAATTTGCTTCAAGGCTCAATATAATATAGTAGTATAAGAATTAGTATCACTGTAATACTGCCTTATCTATTTTACTAATTGCTTATAGCAATGCAATAACACACATACTTTGATTAGCAGAAAGTCCAGGATCTAATGTCGACATCATCATATCTACTGATTTCTAGAATCCATACATAATTAATTCATAAATTGTTAGAGTATACCGCTGCAAATCAAGAACTTCAACAGCTATAACAATCTTTTTTCTTACATCACTATTGACTTATCACACATGGTACCTCTAGCATGCTCATCAGATAATAAGCAATAGCTTTCTCACCTTTGTAGTTTCAACAACATTGCGCCCGATCGCTTGAGCACCTTCAACTGCACTGCCTTTAACATTAGATAAATTTTCTTTGGCAGTTTTGACAAGACTACTTGCATTGAGTCCTATACTACTTTCAACAGCAGTAGAAATCCAATTCCATACACCTTTATTATTTTCGTTGGTAGCTACCTGCGAATCGGCTAAATTTTGAAAAGTATAACAATTTTTTAAATTAAAGGAAATTAAAGGATAACTCGTTGATCTAGGTACGCGTCAAATGGCTCGCCTACTTTTTTTATCTTATTATAGTGACACGCCTGTACACCGTTATTGAAATCTAAGACAGCTAATTATATAATTATTGCAGGATATACTGTATTTTGCAAGTAGAAATTTTTGAAAGGTGTATTTCTAAACATTTTACGGGTCGATTTGTTTAAGTACACTATTTCAGGTCACTGGTATTAGGTAGTTGGTTAATGAGATGTTTCGATTGAATTTATGTGTGGATCTATGCTGTATAATGCATGCTGTATGTAGAGTACAGTATCATAGAGCGTACGAAATTTCTGAGGATTTCTACCAAACTGTGCTGTGCATATGTCATACATTAAGCTGGCCATAGTGTAATTCAACCCAAGTTGGAGCTGAGATCATCGTATCTGTATGTCAATGTACAGCCATAGTGCTTTACTGGTTGTTCATGAGTAAAGTATAAGTGAACCAAGTTGCTAGAGAAGTCATTTATGAATACATCGTATTGAATCTTAGTCTTTAACCGGCAAATACTGCATGCGTAAGTCTGGCACTACAGTAGGTCAAATTAGTTGAATTACATTATCGTCAAGCTGTGACTAATAACGACATTATACTGTAGTAATTACTGTAGCAAATGCAGTGCCTACTTCTCACAGTATTATTGATCATTAGCTAATGGGTTATTTTCCTAGTTGATCACTTTAAATTGAAAGTGTAAGTAAAATTCAACGTAGTGTACACGAAAATAGCATCTATTTTTTAGGAAAGAGGGGCTGATCATCAGTATATTACCAGCGATTTTTTACTACGATATTGCGTATTACTAATAAAGTTTGTTGAAATGCAGTATATAATGTATACAGTGCAGTGTACGTATGGTGTAAGAGTATCGATGTCACAACATAAATTATCATCGAGAATTTTATTATTACTTGAACATCATTTTTTTGCAAACTAGACTACCTAAAGGTTCTTTCGAATTATCTTGTTCATCCATTGTTTCTGGTTGATTGCTAACAGCATTACCAGAAATTAGATTTCTGTTTCGAATCTGAGCCGCTTCATCCACTGGAGTTGCATTGTTGTGTGGCATCTCTTTTTGGGGAGTATTAAAGGCGTCTTGTGCTTCTGCCATTATTGATCTTGAACTTGAAGTAGACTAGATTAGAACACTCACTGTATTACTCTTCTACAATAACAATAATTAATCTTTAATCTTCGTTGTAGCAAAACGGACTTTTACTTTACTCTATCTTCTATTTTTAGCTAGTCAGGCACTTTGTGCAGAGTGCAGTATTCAAAATTTGGAAACATACGTGGTCTTAAAATGATACTGTTTTCACTTGCTACATTTACAGTACACAGTACAGTAGTGTCCATTTCACAGTACACCGTACTGTACTTTACAGTACATTGTACAGTACAGCTGGCAGTATTGACAAATATTGAATTAGGTGATTTCGTACCGTTGGTAGTTGATAGTGGAAAGCAATGGCCTCCAATTGCTTTTCTTTCTATAGACTGTATCAGTACGTACAGTACTGTACTGTACTGTATACTATACAGTCCAGTTTATCCGTACGGTACGCGTAAGCCAGTAATTGTACCTGTCACGTAAATCTGCACACTCATAGTAAAATGCTTGAGTTACCAGATTGAATGTCGTCATTTTCCGATCGTACTGCACAGACTCCTTGGATAAACTCCCTGATGGATCGGATCGGATCCGATTGGAGTGATGAAGTTACGTAACCATTAAGGACCGTGGTCCACCCGTGATACTGCATGATACACCTACATATCGTGTACTGTACATTGTACAGTGGACAATACCCCAATTTTCCGTCAGTAACCTTTACCAAATTGATCAGTCTCTCTGCAGTAATCCACCATTACCAAGCAGCATGGCCGAACGCGAACAACCTCCACCGGATCTTGATAGTAACAACTCGGATGAAGAAACCACCCAACCAACTAATGTCTCCGATACTAACGATGAATATAGCAATCTAAGCTTTGAACAACCTGAACTAGAAGAGGAGCCTATATTTCTTAATGATCGTCAAGACGCTGATGTCGGTATTAAAACGACTTTAGAAATCCAAGAACCGATTGGCGCTGCTGCTGCAATCGCTGACGCCACTACCACTGAAGTTAAGCAAGAACATCATGAAGAAACCCAAGCAAGTCCACAGATTGCTGCTATTGCAGAACAGGAGGTAGATCATCATGTAGAGATGGAGGAGGATAATCACAGCCAACAGAATCCAGATATTTCTGAGGTAATTATATATAGCCTTTACATTAATGGATATCGAAATACTGTACTCTACTGTTTTGTAACATAGCACTGTACTGGACGAGTGTTCAATATATGGTCATAATAGATACGACAGTCTTTGCTCTTGCTATGAATTATACAAATTGAAGACAGATTTGATTCTACTTTTACTGACTGGAAACATGATAAGTGCGATATTGGATTGTCATATTATGACTTGTTGATAAATTATTTGCTTATTGTTAGTAACTTATCATCGATAGCCTAATTGAACGATCATCTGATATCCGATCTGATCCAAATACGCGCATAGATGCTGGCCACGATCATCAGCATACGTTCTACTACCAGTTTACCATACCACATTCTCCCTTTCGCGTACATCTACAAAGTACGCTCACATGCAAGCAGTTTCGCTATTGATTTTTTCATTTTTCACTTTAGAGATACTATATCGGCCACACTTTCAACATGATTAAATCGTTTCATATAGGGGTAACTCAATACTTTACATTAGTTGAAGTACCGTTGCCATTAAAACTACCATAACAAGAAAGCAACAGTTATGTATCAGCATAGTTATGTTTAAAATCAATTACTTAACCTAATTAATTAATCTACAGTATGTATACGCGTAATTATAATCTTTAGTTAAAAAAACGGGTCGATTAAATAACTAACATATTTCATATCATCAGCCCGAACACACAAAGATAGTAAAGTGTTATCTATCCGCTAGCAATTATACTGTACAGTGCTGTACAGTATTGTATAATTTTATTTTATCAAATGGATGATTACAAAATGCGCAATACGACGATAGAGTCTTTGCGACCACTAGTCTATTGAAAATACACATTCTTTGCCAATGAGATCAAACATAAAATTACTGATTATAATTTTCGAATTACAGCTACAGTAACTACTGTATCTATGCTACTTGGATTATACTGAATGTACTGTACACTATACTGCACAGTAGAGACGAGAGTGTTTGGGTTATTAGATAATTCATTTCTCTCTCTTATAAGATCTCTAGCGCACATTAAATTGTACAATATTGAAAGATGATTTTACGCATAACTATTGGTAGAGCTGCAATCTGAGGGCGAGTCCGTAGACACATAAAAATTGAGCTTACTCGATTGTAGTATTTACAAATTATCGTTTAACTGTAGTTTATGATTGTTAATAATCCCTATTGTAGAATGGTTTACGGCAATGTACTGTACTAAAGATCTCTTTCTAAAATTCTTGATATTACCTTTGTAAAGTTGATAGCAAAAGTAAAACTATGGTGATCGTACTATTTTGGATAGTTAGTACGATTTAATATGCTGCTTTTTCTGAAGTAGTTTTCTCATTTTAAATTGTTTTGCTGCTGTAATTCTCCCTGAATTAAATCTATGAAGGTTCACATTATGGCTGTCTTAGTATTTCACTATGATCTTCAGATAAATGATGCACAATTGTCTATCGGAATCTCAATTGCTTGAATATTTAAACAATCTGGTCACTCTATAGACCTCTAAGGAAGATCAAGATGAAAGTAACGACACTGACCAAGATGCAACTATCGAAATATCGGTTTCGGATCCGGAGAAAGTTGGTCAGTGAATTGCGTCATTGTTTTAGTTTTATAATATTTTATAGTAAGCTGTTCGTCTGTAACGATAGTAATCACATCTAAGTATCTTAAGTATACAATTAGGTTCTATTTGCATTCGGTAGCACATTGCACTAGTGTAATATAACTTTAACTCCATGACTGTTATATTGTTATGCTATCTTTATGGGTTCTATTGAAACGCATTATCAAAATATTGTTTCATACAGGTGACGGAATGAGTTCATATTATAAGTATACCATAACGACAAAGGTATTACTTTTAACGTTAACACTTATTTTTAACCAGATGTTAACTTCTTAGTGTAATTCGACATTCAGTATAGCAATTTGTATCCGTATCCTCCAACCATCCATATCAACAGTAAAAGCTAAATTACTACTTGCAATGACATAACTATTATCGAGTGGCAATTAATTGTATAACACATTTATGCACCATACTGAAAATAAAATATGGCAATCCTTATATTTTTACTCATCCTTATGTACGTGTATAGTAGCAGTCGCGGTGGAGTTACTTAGTTACTTAGTTAATAAAAAGTTTACAGTTCTTTAGAGTTTTATGCTTAAAAGGACTGCTGCATCTGTAACGCTAAGTAATTAATCTATTTGGAATGTATTCCGTATTACTTCCAAATGTTAAACTTTCTGTATTATATACGTGATATCGTGTATATATACCTTACATTTTAGACAAACTTGCCGCTCTTCAAGAAACGCGAATCGAAAGTTAAACGTCGCTTTAGCGACTTTCTAGCCCTATATTCTCGACTCAGCGAGAAGTATACACCGAAAGGAGTGATAGTTCCACCAGCACCGGAAAAGAGTATGATAGGTAAAGTACAACAAAATAGCATACTTTCCTACTAATTTAGAATGATGCTGATAGTACCAGTCATTTACTTTGTATGAATATTCTTATAAAGGTAATACAAAAGCCAAATTCAGTGAAGGAGGCGGTGCTTCGGATTTTGTTGGAAAACGAAGAGCTGCATTGGAGAGGTATTTGCCTTCTACTTCTATTTACAAATTGGACAGAATATCTTTTCTAAAATGCCGCATCACTCTTTATTAAATTATTAGATACATACTGCGTACAGCTTCGCATCCAGTCCTAAGGAAAGATACGGAACTGCGCGAGTTTCTAGAGAACGAGCAAGATGTAAGGCAAATGCCGTAATTTTTACTTGGAAATCTCTTAAGACTTTAACTGTAAGGGGTCTTCATTATAGTTACCACATGCTACGAATATGTCGGCATTAAGCGTTGGAGGATTGAAGCGTTTTGCCAAAACACTTGGCCATCAAGTAGAAAAAATTACGTCTAAATCTCTAGAATCCGATAGAGTATGCAATCTTTCTACTAAGTAGTCTTATATATCTAAGCATAAAATAATATTTTGCGTAATTTATTATGTATTAGTGGTTCGAAGAAAAGTCACATCAATTTGAAAATTTGGAATTACAATTAAAAAAGCTGTATGAATGCGTCATGTCTCTTGTAAATGCCAGAAAAGGTCTTTATTTTAATTATCCTTATTCGAATTATAATACCACTTCAGTAACCTTAAGCTGTTACAGCTATTGTTGCAATACATTGACAGTATGTTTAAATTTCATATGCGATTATCTCATGAAATAGATTCCGCTAAAAATACGGGTGAATTTGCAAAAGCTTGTGCTATGCTTAGTAACGCTGAGGAAAATACAGGTCTATCCCATGCTCTCGTGAAATTAGCAGATGTAGAAGAGAAAATTGATCAGCTAATGCAAAAACAGGTCAGGCTAAAAGTATTTGTTTTGCTAGCTTTAATATTTGCTATCACTAAAAAAAATCATTATGTATTGTGCCACTTGTAGACCCAAAGTGACTTTTTTCTTTTGGCGGAATTACTTAGCGACTACATTCGATTACTAACTCCTGTAAAGGTTAGATTAGATTAGATTCTGCAATTAAACTAATATTCTGCTATCTAAAATAACTATCCTAACCTGTTATTTAAACTACTGGAATTAATATCATTTGCTATGCAGAATGTTTTTCATGAGCGCGTGAAGGTATTTAGTCATTGGCAAAATTGCCAGAATACGCTTACGAAGAAGAGAGAAACTGAAGCTAAGACGCAAGCTGGAGGAAAAACGGAGAAACTGCAACAAATTAGACAAGAAATCAAGGAGGTTAAATATGATAATAGATTTATATTTTACGTGGTTATGGCCAAAGTTTAGTATAATGTGTTGATTCGTAAAATAGTGGGAAACAAAGGTTGAAAATGGACAAAAAGCATTCGAAAAGATTTCTGATGACATTAAAGATGAAATTGAAAGATTTGAGGTAAAGTTACCATTGCTCCTAAATTTATTGTTAAAGAAATGAACAAGCCCAATGTAAGTAACATTTTTGATCCAATGATATCTTCATTACTGTTACAGAAAGTACGAGTGAAAGAATTCCGTGATATAATTATCCGTTATGTTGAATCTTTATTGCATACGCAGGAGGAAGTAAGTGGCATCTTCAAGTTTATGTTTTAAAGTATTATGTCTGATTGATAACAATAACGAAAATCTTTTATTAATAGTTGATCACTTACTGGGAAGGATTTATTCCGGAAGTTCAATCGATTGCCTAAACCTTACTTATGTTATAATTTGCCTATTTCAATATCTTCAAAGTTGTGAGCACGAAATTCCTTATAATGAAAGTATTAGTAGTATTTTTGATGGATCCATATGATAATTCTATAACTCATCTTGATACAGGATATTTCATTATCAATGCATCAGTTTAGATTAATTGAAACAAAGGAAAGATAGGCATTTGATATCATAATTTGATTATACCAATCAGAAATTCGTTATGCTTGGTACAGTATGTCTTCATTATGATAAGCTTTGATATTACTGTAGTTATTAAATTGTGATTGTAAATGTATAATCTTGCACGCAATTTTGTTGGCTATTATTATTCAGTTACTTGGATTCGTTCAGATTCTTTATAATCACTGACATTTCTCATCGTAAAAATAGCGTATTAAACTTAATATCTGATATAAGGTAATGTTTTTTGTTTCTAATTAATTATGAATAGTCTCCAACGGGTAAAGTTTAGATAGAGCAAACTATATCATCGTAGTTCGTTAAGTAAATAGCAGTACAATATAAGTTATATCTTACGGCAAATAGACATTGGCCTCGATAACCGTAGATTTATTTAGTAATGCTATATATTAATGATATGCTGTTTTTATGCTTTATTGTATCCGAATATATAAATAAAAAAAATAAAATGATATTTTCAATGTTATATCTACCGTAAATTTTAATTTATTACGGTAAATACTAGATTCTAATATATGTAGAGACGGTTGAAGGTACTTTATTGAAAGTCAGAAAACTGAGTCTTCTAGGTATTCAGAAAACGGTGCGTTGCATCATATGATCATTCAATCAGCAAATTGCTATGCTATAATACCAATGATAAAATTGTAATCCTCACTTATTTGAATGAATTACAGTATGGATGAACACAAGTGTCACAGATACACCTCCGAGAGTTCCGGTTTCAGTTTGAACCAAAATACTGTAGTACAGTGCAGTAGTATTGTAATGTACAGTACTATTCTGTACCGTACTGTTCAAACTCGCCACGCCCGAGAACCTGTAATTTGTTGTACTGTAGACTATGACGGTTTACTACGGTTTACGGTACTTTATCTGGAAATGATACAGTATAGTGTTCACTCACTGTTCAGTAAACTACGGTATGATACAGTATGTACCAAAGGTGCAATCATATGCAGTACAGTACTACAGCAATAATTAAATTGTAGAAACAAACATTAATACTGTACTGTGTCTAATAATAAATTACGATTGTGCGTGGTTGCTGAGGAACCGTTGGAAGTTGATTTGTTGCCATAGATACGCACTGGGCACAAACAACTCTTTGGAGAAAATTGTTTTATACTGTAGATGATATCTTACATCCAATATAAGCATCGTATCATTCTGGGACTCGAAACTCTCGACTCCCCGTAATATAACACGAATTAGTTTCTAGGTGGCAATCACAAACGTACTCATTTGAAGCAGGCCGTTACTACTTGTCCTCACTAGATAAAAAAACTTCATTATTGTGCGTTGAGTACACATTCTACATTGCAAAGTCAGAAGAACGTTGCAAAGATCGTAAATTTGACAGTTAAGCCGCTTATATTTTGGAGATTACTTAACCCTATTACTACAAAATAATTAAAGCATCGCAGGTATCGAAAACTACTTATTGAATATAATCGCGATGGCAGCAACTACGAATAGATCCAGAGGGCTTCGTGAAATAACAGGACCTACACCTCATAGCGTAGCATTGGTAAGTGAGAAAATTTTTAGAGCGATATATCAGTCATTATTTATCAGTTCCATTCAAAATTTAAAATTTTGTCACGATGTCGTACACTATATTATGATATAATGTATATCAGCTAAATCAGCTATATAAAATGGGATAACGCTAATAAATTGGAACCCTCAATTACTATAAAAATAATCATTACGTTTCCACGTATTAACGTTAGGTCGCTCGTCCTCGCCCTTTTCGTTCATCAGATCATATCGTAATGGCATCACAAAGACGAGAAAACATACGCAATGATGCTTTAGAAATCTTGGCTACTACTAAGAAAACAGATATGAAGGTAACATTGAAAGTTGATTGTATTGGTGGACTTAAGGAATCAGATGTTAACATTCAACCCTTGCCTCTAGCTAGAATTTATAACTGTTATGTTAACTTTATTATTTCGAATTCTAAAATTTCAATTAAATGAGAATGTTGATATTTAACATCAGGCTAACTGGGAAAACAGCACACAAAAGAAGATCATGCGAAATCACATCAATAGAAAAATGGATGAAGCTAGTCAAGAAAGACGCCTTGCTTTAGAGGAAAGACGAGATCACTTACGCGAACTACTTTATTGCGAGGAACAGCAATATTTACAAGAATTAGCTTCATTGGAAGAAACTACAATAGAAAGACAAGCTAAAATGAGGGAAAGAGCCAAATATTTAAGAGAAAAGAGAGAAATAGAAAGGCAAAAGCTGGTTGAAGAAAAATTGGACCAACAATTCAGGTTAGAGAAGAAGTGTGTTAAGCAAACACAGCTGTAAGAGGATCAACTAATATTTATCATTAATGGTCTATTAACACTATTCGGAATTATAGAGAACAGTGCCAAGAACTGAGAACCTTACAGTCCAAGCGAATTGAAGTGGAAGTTGCCAAAGAGAGGCAGTATCAAATAAATGTTAAGGAATTACAAACACAAGAACACAAGAACGGTAAATACTAATGTAAAGTTTCTACTTTTATGTCTAACTAAGTAAACTTTTCATTGAATCTTTGCCTTCCGCTATCTCATATCAACAAATTTTTATATAACAGAAGAAAAAATATACGCGGATTTATGGGAGAAGGACCGTTTAGCTAAATTACAACGAGAAGAAAATGAAGCTATGGAGCTTCATAAGCGAAATAAGCAAATTTTGGAGGTGAGATTGAAAAATCAGCTTTTTTACTTTCAATAATTATAATAAATACACAGAATTACTGAAATTAAACGAAACAGAATACAGTCGTACAATATTTAATTGCTTACGTCAATCATGTTTACTCCAATTTCGTATATGCAATATTTCTTACAATACTATATCACTCTTCAACTCGATGCACAAATAGTTCCATGATTAATACTCACTAATTCTTCGACCATGACAGACTCAAACTATGCAGATGGGAGCATTAGAAGCACGTAAGAAAGAACTGCTTAAACTGAAAGAAGATGAAGCGAAACTGATGGTAAATGCAGCAATATAATTACGTATTCTAAAATATTTTAATTGCTGTTTTGTTGTATGAGGGTTATAATGTTTACATGAATCCATACTTAATGCTTGATACACAATGTTGCTTCGACTTCCTAACGAAATATTTACATAAAACAGGCGGAAGAAGCTAAACTACGAGCCCTAGAAGAAAAAAGAATGTTGCAAGAAAAAATAGCTCGCCAAGCCGAAACTAGGAAGATTCATGAGCAATCATTAAGACTGAAAATGAGAAAACAAGCTAAAGAATTACAGGAAGAGTTAGATACAGACATGAAAATTTTAGAACAATTAATGCAAGAAACAAGAACTGAAGAAAAGCAAGAAAGGGAAAGAAAGGTATGTTAAATATATCTACAACAAAGTATAAGATTGGCTTTCGGTACATACCTCTAAGATCAATATAGCTAACATTAATTTTCTTATATAAAAGTTTCATTCGTAAAAATAACTAATTACTATTTCTCTTGTTGTATTATTTCCTAAAAGACTGCTTTACGCGAAGAAACTATGAGATATCACGAATATCTTAAACAACAAAAATTAGAAGAACAACGAAGAGAGAAGGAATTGGACACATTAGTAAATACTGAGGTAATCATAAAAGATGCTAAAATTCTATTATTGGTTGTCATTTATAAATAGAATTTCTATAAGACATCGGGCTTTGTAGCAAGATTTGCTACTCATAACAATCGTAGATTCGTTGATTTAGAGTATATATGTAGATTAACCATTTGACGTTTTGAAATTTCGACGAAACTTCGTATAATAATATTATAACATGAAAAAATGACGAACTTAATAAAAAAATCTAACTTGTTAGTTATCTAGTAAGCTTCGAACTAAACTTTGATATTCATGTTAGACGAATAACGCCAAAGAAATAAATGAGATAAATATTTTTCTCCGATATTTTCAATTCTCCCTATCATAAGTTATTTCCCACCAGTTAATAAAATTTAATCCTGTAACTTATTCAATTATGGTGTAACTAATCAATCCTGCAACTTATTCAATTAGATTGAAAAACAATGGCAGAAACGAGATCAGCAAAGGCGACGAGAAACTGAAGCTCGTAATAAATTGATGGCTGAAGTATTCGAAACCAGAAGACAACAATTACAAATTAAATGTAAGCTTCTCAAGTATTTACGGATGAACTAATGTTCACTATTCGGTTTATACAGAAGTCATACCATAACCATACGCATGTAGCTCTACAACTGGTAGAACACCTATATCATTGTCTACCATGCCGTACTTACACCACAATTGTAACTAATTAATCAATAATAGTACAAGAAAACCGAGAACGCCAGGCTAAAGAAGCAATTGCCCGTCAGGAGCTACTGGACAGTATGGAGGAGCACAAACGCTTGGAATTACACCAAAAATTAGAAAGAAAAGAGGTATTATTTAATTATCATATGAAGTTTACTACCGCTACTTCGCTATTTATTAATCCGCACTACTGTATTTTTGGTAATACGAATATGTGCTGGGTATGATAATTGTTGGCAATAATGTATATTTTTCGATTTTCCTTTAACAGCATGATTTAGCCTACAGACGTGATTTAGAAATGCAAATCAATTATCAAAGCCGTATCAAAGATACTGAAAGATTACGACAGCGAAAACATGATCAAATTGAAGTTGTAAGTTAATTGTAATGTCTAATCATGTTAAAATTATATAGAGTTGCCTTCCAAGTATTGATAAAATTAAATTCTAAGCAGTTATCTTGATGCACTCAGCGAAAATCTCCGCGTGTATGCAATCTGTACTTCTACATTAAATTTCTATTTTCTATAAAGTTAAAGTAGTTTATAATTACTGTATGTCTAGTAAATCAATGACTTCGCCCGAGATCTTTATATGCTGATTTCGATTCTATGTACCTAGACGGCAGAGGAAAACTATCAACGCAAATTAAACTACGCATTAGACAACGTGCGCCTAGAAAATGAGCATCCTTGGAGAACGATGCTCAGGAATCAATCAAAAGCTACCTAATTTACAGCAAGGCAAAAATTGGCAGATTATGAATTGACTACACAAATAGACTTCATCTTAGCTGACTTGCAACTGAAATAAATATGCAATAAGTATAAGGATCAAAAGAATAACTAATTAAATCAACATGCCGTGTAATGTATATAGTAAATACAAATCTTTCCATATTGTCTGGCTTGCGAACATGTCTTACAGCTAAAGATTGTTAGACTAATGGTTGAAAATAATTATTACTGTACATAATGTAAAAGGATTTCGTTCTTTTGCATCACATGATATCTATTGATTTAACAATAGCCTACAGCCACTTGCTGGATTCGTAAACAGGATATCGATAACATTTTCATACACGCCAAAAGGAAATTCCTTATTGTAAACTATGTCCATGTATCATAGGTGATACGCGTATTGTCGACAAAGCGAAAGCTATTGTTACAGTAGTAATTAATATTTCTTAGCTGGTCACCATGTTAGCTATTAATATTTTTGAAACATTGATAAAATAAATAAATAATCATGGTCATTTGGAGTGCTGTTTGAGTTAATGCATTGAACTTAAATAACTTCTATACTTCAGATGCTAAAAATCTTCGTATGAACTACGACGTTGAAATTTTTACCAACTACATAAACATATATAGGACAAGCGTCTAGCGCTCTACCGTATATGGTGACATCAGCAAAATACTGCAATTAAATATATGTAGTATCCGCATGATATACAATATATCATATTGTACATAACGGTATTTGCCAAGCGAACCAGCTGAATTATCTACATTGCCTTCTGTTCGACTGTAGAGCAGAACGATGTATGATAATCTAATACGATACCCTTTGCGCATACCATTTGTGATTTGCAAAAATATTATACCAACACATAGTATTAACAAACACAAAGCGTTGAATCGCTTTAATATTGATCATTTGCGAAGGTATATAGCGTAGGTGATACTGTACTATCTGTATTAAAACTCGTATTATGATACAAAGCTACACCGTTTACATTAAGTCATTGATATTTATAGGTTACAAAAATAGATGAGTAAACCATCGCCACCAGCGATTATTGTCGAGATAAATAACTATAATGAACAGCAGCAACTAATAAAAACTTGACCGTATTTAAGATCAATAAAAATACTATTTAAAATCGAAAGATTAGACAACGTTATCATAACTAATTATACATCACAATTCCTTTCCAGGATACAATCACCTTCGTGCATAATCATTAGAACAGAGATTAAAGATTCTAAAATATCTACTGCAAACAGCAAACGGGTAGAAAAAGAACTAGTAGCATAATGGCGCTAAAAGTCAGCCGTAGTAACTGCTACGATAAAAATTAGGTTGTTTTAATGTTAACTTCGAATGAAATTAATATAACTATAATGTGAATGTTATACGAGTAAATTGCTCACATACTACTCATTTCAAATCAATTTAGTCGTTAAATAAGTAAAAATATTTTTGACCAAATTGCATGGTATTAGCTAACTGCACTATATTTGCATAAGTGAGAATATATATGATCAGATGAATGAATATTTCTAGTAAGTCTGACAACAACTATATCTGCATATCTGATAGTATTTAAAGTATATCTCCGTTATACTGGTACCGGTGTGGAACGCGTATTTGGGTTATCCGCACAAATAACACTACTAATACCAGGTTCTTGTGAAAAGGCGAAGCCAGAGTGAGTTGATCTTCTACGTTTTACAGTAGCCGAATGTAAAGAGCCATCATCGATGTCTCCATGATTAATTTGTTGCCATCGTATCCGCTCCGTTAACGAAGGCCGAATAGTTGTATTGTAATATTCTTGTAAGACACTTGGTGTTAGAATAAAGACCGTTGCAACTGCAGTAACAAACCAAGCATAAGGATTGGAGAATACTTGAAAGTGAATTCGAACGTAGTTGAATTGTGAAGCGGATAGCGAAAAGAACGCATAGGAATAAAATATAAACGCATACACTACGAATGATAACATGCTGACCCATATAAAAACGTGCATAATAACGTTCCAGTGCTTCGTATACAAAGCAATCTACAAAAATTAAAGCAAGGCTATCAATATACCACTAGTTCTTTAGCAATAGGCACATAATTTTGAGAATATCTTTATTATATTGATTTACCTGTAAATTCACGACTATTACCAATGTAAACGCAATTACAGTTCCAAGAAACTGCAAATTATCTAATGTAATACCATTATAATCAACGCCTCCCATATATAATGCTAGATATGGAATAAAAAATAGCGCCAACGAAGCGCAAACCCCTTGAAATAGAGACGCCATAAATATTTTCTCGTTGAAGAGGACATTTTGTTGGCCTGGGACGTACATTTGAGGATGTCGAATGCTGTATTTATCGTTAACATCCTATTAAGGTAAAATGGTTACATCACAACCGTCAATTTCGAAGTAACTACAACGGCGAATCTATCAATCGTGATGAAAAATCTTAGTAAAAATGCAAGATTTTTTTACCTGCTCAAGAATAGCAAGACCAATGACCGGCAATGATGTAAATACCACGTTATACAATGTAACAAACCAGCTATCATATATAGCCTATAAAATAGATGGTAATATTAGAAATACATGAAATCATATCAATAAATGCAAGTTAAGAATAAACCAGTATGCTACTAGAATGTATAAACTTTTGATTTCTTCGCAAAATACCTGAGCTGAAAAGCCACTGAAAATACCGAACCAGAAATGGCAAAGCGTGAAGGCAAAGTTCTTGTAGAAGAAATAATTCAAAAATTTGCACATTCGCATATAATCCCAACGACCATGAACGAGTAAAAGACGCTCAAGAAATTTAAAATTGTCGTTAAAGAAAAGATCGAAATGTAATGTTTTGAATTTAATATGAAAAAATATAGCTTTTACATCTAAATGAAGTTATTTCAAGGATATCTAAATTGCGCTAATGAATAATCACTCGACATTACAGCTTGCATGCCCTCTTGACCACTGATTCCAACACCAATATGAGCCTCTAAAAATTAGAAGTTGGCCATTAGTTGTAATGGTGACTATCAAACAACGAAGTAGAAGCGACTCAGTACTAACCTTTTATCATGCTGACATCATTTGCACCGTCACCAATAGCTAATGTAACAGCATTTTTATTATCCTTGACAAGCTTTACTACAAGGGCCTACAGTATGCGTTAAAATATTTGCAAAGATCTCAGCGAAGTAGACTTCAAGAAGTAATTAAAATATTCGATAGCTGTCAAACCTTCTGTAAGGGAGTAACTCGACAGCAAATTATTGCATTGCATTGACTTGCTAGATTTAAAAAGGTCAATTTTAAATCGTCTGCTAAAGCGTACGCCTAGGTAATCATAACGAAGGATATATTTTATAGATTGAGATACACTGGATTTTCATGTATGTGAGAATATAACAGAAAAATATTTACCAAACTATCACCGTTGATTACTAATCCAAATACATCCCGCTGAAAATTTTGATAATAGCATTAATAATGCAGTAAAATTTGAAAAAATAGAGATATATCTTGATTAAACAGGTAGCATACATCTTCCTGAGAAGTTTGTGCATTGTTTTCATTTCGCGGTTGCCCTTTGATATCAGTTATTCGCTGCTGAAAATTTTCAATAGATGATCTTACAGAGTCCAAATTATTTCCATTAATAATAAAAACTTCGTCCATGCTCTCCGTCAGTAATCGACAGGAATAACCGATATTTATAGCCGTTTCTGATATTGATAGTCACGAGGTGCAAATTTGAAATGATAAAGAGATTAAAAGATGTTCTATGATTACATTATCACTAAAGTAATGTCTACGATAGATAGGTATCTCCGCAAATGAAATGACTTTATTACAATAATTCGTAATATGCAGTACTGTACCTTGTTTATCTCCAGTCAGGACCCAAATCTTAATATTTGCCTAATAATTTATTTATATTAGTCTGGCAAATACTGTACAAAGCTTACTTATGCTAAAATATCGTATTCAACATTTTTACTTGTGTAAGGTTTGCTATTGTCTCTGGAACGCCATCTTGAAGTTTGTCTTCAATGGCAGTAGCTCCAATTAGAGTTAAGTTTTGCTCAATCTCTTCGTACACCTACGTTGAAAAATTTCGTCGTTAATGTAGTCACAATATTTACAATGCTGCTGGTAGCATCTAATTGCGCCAATTCATCATACTAACCGCGTCTAATTTCTCATCTCTGTCGATAGTCGCAGTGCTAGGATAGTAATAAAATCGAAATCATATTTAATCAGACCTGGTCCGTTCTATTCTGACAAGGTTTACCATTATCTACGCATATTTAAGTTAGTTAAAAATCTATAAATTCTTACTTGGCAGCGTGGTGTCTAACTTTCCACTCAGTGTAAAATTTTGGATCAATTATTTTCTTTGCCAAGCACAAAGTACGGAGACCCTCACCAGCAAAGGACTTAGAATTTAAGCAATAAAGATACGTAAATTAAAAGAATATAAAATGGTTATGATACTAATTTGTAGTAGCATATGTAAGAGATATTGCATTACATTTAAATGATCAGTGGTTTTACTCTGCACGTCAGGACTGGAACCTTCGAGGCGTTCATATATGACAGTATCTACATTGGAGGATTTGAATAAATTAATACATAAGCAGACAAAGTATGAATGTATGATATTCGTCTACTTCTTACCTGCTCCTTTACAATACAACACAATTTCGTTTCCGTGGCGTACGATAACCTAAAAATTTTAATATAGATTTAATATCCTTGAAGAGAAATTATTGGTACTATAGTATCAATTAATTAATAAAGATTGTCATACCGACATTCGCTTTCGAACGTTGTTAAAATCTAATGTACACAAAAGTTCGTATTGTTCCTATGGTGGAAAGATTTTGGTATATAAAATATAAGCCTTATCACATTTTAAATTTTATAATCTAATTTAATCAGAACCTCTTGTCCTAGGCATTCCAAAATCACCATCGAGGAAGATCGTTTCTATAGAAAAATTTCACGGTTACTATTTTATGATATCCTTATAACATTACCAAACTCTCGCACAAGATTGTGAAACTTATAGATACAAGTGACAAAACCTAACTCATTTTTGAAAACTCAAGAATAAGATACATGACATTCAGACAGCGTTGTATAGAAAGAGATTAGCACATCTTGTAACATGGCTCATAAGAATTGATATCATATTAAGACAAAATATTGATTATATTATTAAAATAGATCGATTTAGATTTCCAAGGATCATTTCATTGAATAATAAATAAATCGCGTATTATTTGCAAAGAAGTCGCTATAAATCTTAATATTAAGTCTGCAAAAAACCAAACAATAACTCATAAGTATCGAGCTGCATATAAGCTATAACAAAATTTGAATATCTAGGGCTATTCTAAAGTACCAATAATCGTCATATTATTATCAATGCGTTCTAGTCAGTCAATGTGTCCCATTGGCATTTTCTATATGCCGTTTTAATAAACTAAACCCTAACCTTCCCCTACCTGCCCCAAACTAACCTAACATAAGAGCATCACAAGTCCATCTCGGAATTATTAAAACTACTAACTTAAGAAAAATTAAGTCACGGATAATACTTTGCGTATCAAAATAGTGATCATACCGAAAAATTAAGACATATAGACGGTGACAGTTATATGATATCCCAAAATATCTTAAGTGCCGTATAACATATCGTTGACACAGTCCGCTAGCAGAGCATTACTGGTAAAATGGCAGTACTGTATACACGAAACTCACTACAACGATTGTATGCAGTCAAGCCATATCTGAAGTTATAATGTTTAAGACGAAAGAAAACTGTTGCAGCATAAACAATAAGTTAGACTAAGTTGCTGTATAAACACTAATATGATATACGCAAATATTTACCGTGAAAACAAAGCCGAAATTTCTTGCTGCTTCGACTAAAGCCGCTTCATCTGGTGATTGAGATTTATACACCAATTCTCCTAAACATCGAGCCAAAACATTAGTTGAATCAATATAGATAGTTAGGGATATCACATTTAGCTAAAATTAAAGCAAATGATCATTACCTTCTGACTCCTCAGCCATTACCGTATGGCATAACGCAAGCAAACGAAAAAATTCTTGAACGTCCTACAAAATATGCAACGATACAATCAATACCAGTCAAAAATATTTTCATGTACATGCTAAATTGTTGCATAACATGTATTCGCTAACTTGTGATAGACCACATTACCTTAATACCATCATGACAATCTTGCAACAAATTTTGATCGAAAAATTCAAATTTTGGAGTGCAAAAGCGATTTGCAGAAAAATCAACCTTCTAGAATATTTATGATACCAGTCATAATTAATCGTATTCTACGTTTTAACTGTCATATACAGTAACATTCATATCACACACTAATTAAGTAAATTCTAAAATCTTACTTTATTGGTTGAAAATGATCGCTCAGATAATTCCTGATCACCTAAAATGTAGTAAATTAAGTAAAATGTAAAAAAAAATAACCATCTTCTTTAGTAAATATAACTATAGCTATTAACTGACCATAGACTGTTCCAAGGATAGAGCATCTATTGAATGTCATGACATTTTGCGTTAAAGTACCAGTCTATTAAAGATGAAGAATATCTTTCATTAAAGCCTAAATTAAAAAAGTACAGGCTATTCGATGAATAAACTTACCTTATCCGAAAAAATGTATTCAATCTGCCCTAACTCTTCATTTAAAGTCGTAGTCCTGACGTAGTATTATAATATTTAATATCTTAAATTTTACTATGTTATATCACGTGAATGTAATATGGATATAAACATAAATTAATATTAAAATGTCACTAATTTTAGTTTTTCCAATATTTTTTACCTAGCTTTCGCAGGCGTATCAGTCTTTTCATGATACATCTTAATATCCCAATCAATAGTCCAGCTTTGACCCAATCTGATGATCTCAACACTGTGAAATAGTAATAATATAATTGAGTAAACTGATACGTACTCTAGTATGAGTATAGCAAACAGAGTACAGGTTAATACTTGCCTGACATACAATGATATTGGCACTAAAGTATTCAATAGTATAATGTAAGATAGAAACAACAAAGCTCCGATGCTGGCAGGGTCATGAGTATAAGTTTCCCACGGGAGGTAACGCCTGAAATACTATATAAACGACCCAGCTAAATATTCTATCTTATTTTGCTTTACGCAGTTTATTTCTACTTTTCATTTGCTAGACAACGTACTTGGCCTGTGCTACCTTCCCATAAACCTCCAAGAATTGCACCAATAAGAGAAAAGCAACAAAGTATGACAAAAATCTGCAGAAGTACATTCGTTACATAATAACAAAGCAGGATTAATAATTATTAATGGTAAATAACGTACAAGAAATGGCACAATGTACATGTTATATATAGGTATTAATGTTTGAAATTTCAGCAAGTTTTTACCAGTAAGACTAATGAATTCATGACTCTATCTAAACGGGTGCGCTTGAAACGCGGCGAACCTAGTAATATGAAATACTTAAATTCGTATTCAAATCGAAAAAATATAATACAATGGTTACAACATCACCATTCGATCAGTTGTACGTACCACTGTTTTGCATCAGCTTCGTATCTTTTCCAGTAAACACTACAGTACCATATATCTGCTTTGTATTACGTAAAACACATCCTCTCAATAGTATTTTGTCATTATCAATCGCATAGGTTTCACCATTGTATTCAAGTGTCCCTTGATATTTATTTAGTCGATTATTTGGTAACTCTGATTGCAATGTTGCAGTAAAGTTGACATAAGAGCCTTCGTTTACTCCTATTTTTCCAGTAACGGCAAGTGGTTGACGAATTTTTAAGTTGGTTTCGCTGTATAACACGTAAATGAAGTTAATTTTTGCAAGGCAGATATTATATAACCTACTGAAATACCGCACTTTCAATTACCCACTATCAAATGATCCGTTACGCATGTCAGTGAAAACAGATCGTTTCTATTTATCATTAATGTAGTAGACAGAGTTTTACAGTACTAATTTAAGATGTTTTAAATGATGTTACAATATCTGGACATCAGTAAAGTCGAAATCGGCCCTACAGCCAAATGATAGCTACAGAGCGGAGCTTACTACATAAAGTTCTAAAATGTACCCGTCAAGATCAGCGGTTTCAATAAAGCAGAACATGCTTGCCTCACTTGTCGACAATAATAGTATATCCGCCTAAACAGTTAGAAAATGAATTTAGAAATGTACATACCAAAGCTAGCAAGATATAGTATTATATGCCATTCTACTTACTGGAACGTGCTGATTGTTTTCTATCCGAACAATATCGCCAACTTTTACATCTTTCCATTTTATAGGTTGAAAGCTGTATTTAAAAGAAGCTAAAATTAACTGAAGAGTAATGAGGACACCGACTTAAGTAATTTACTTCAAGTTTTGTAATAAGTAGAAATAACCTTCCATTTTGCAATACTGTTGCTTCTCTATTATTAATTTTCCTATCACTTTGATGCCGCTTCTATTTAGTGAACAGTACAAATACATAACATTTCGATTTTAGTGTTTAAATAAGAAATTGTAAATAAATGACTAATGTAAAGAATCGTAAAATTTTAGTCAGCTTACATAGTCATCTACACCGTCTTTGGCAGCAGTGATTCCTAGCACTATAACCAATGGCACTGCCGTCGATATCGGGTTCAGAGCATTAATTTGTGGTATACACTGTTATTGCAAGTGAGAATGAATGGCATATATATAAGTACATCGAACAAATGTGTATAGCCGATATACAGTTGCAAAGGTCATAATATGTGCTCTAGTAAAATTTAATGACCGTACTAATAAAGATGTCACAGAATCCAGATAATATATCACTCTAAATTGCATTTTTAATAATTTTATCTACAGAACAATTTTAATAGCATTTTTGTCGATTAATATTTGGTATAGCGTTGTTATGCGTAGACACGATATAATATACTACTGCATTGTATGTGATTCTACGGATACAAAATTTTTCGTAATGAACACGTACACCGTAAAAAACATTCAGTACTGCAAAATACTACGAGTTTTTAATAGTCACTTGTTAGATTATAGAGATAATAACATCTTTTTATGGCACTTATGCGATCGTTACTTATTAATATTTATACATTATTTTATAATGACTATTAGTATAACTCACTAGATACGTATTGACACCGACTTAGTAAAAATGTATTTTAACGCAAGACTTACCTGTAAAATTAGTAGAAAAAGAAAATAGGCATTAGCTACACGTCGAAATTGTTCAAACAGGTTGATCGGAAGGAATGTCAATATCGTATACTTCGATGTTGTAATGTCATTTCTCTGCATAGAAGACACCAGAATTAGTAAAAAGCATCATTTCCAATTCCATTATCAGATTTAGCTAACCAATGCTACGATTATCATTGAATTACGTCGATAAAAGGGTAATAGCAATGTGTTGCTGACAGTGAGAGTTAATATGTGTTTGTGTAGATAGTGTGTACGAAATTAAAATAGTCATAAATGGGATAAAGTTATCTTAACAAACAATAAATCTAAATTATAAATATTTAACTACTGCTTGGTTATGTTGTTGAAGACTCTTCTTCAATTGACGTAAATATACGAGAATATATACATATATCAACCTAACATTAACTAGTAACGTCACATCACTGTACTATTATATACAGTTATCCTGGAAATGAACAATGCAATAAAATATAATCTTCCATCTATTAATATCATAATTCTGTCGTATTCAAATTTCACATAACAGCAGAAAGTATACTGGATGAAGTACAAAATTTATGGTTTGCTACTGATTAGTGAATCCAGATATTCTTGATTGGGTTTTACTAAGAACAATAAAAATATTTCCTCCGACTTTGGTTATTACAAGGGTAAGTTACATTTTTTATTCTCTATTAAACAGTTCTGTAGATTTGTTACTTCTAAATCAAGCAAGAAGCAAGCGAAAAGCTACATTAATCAAATCGTAGCTACTTATTCTGTCATAAGCATTGACATATATCTAGTAATTTAATACCTTGTAATAGTAAAGTAATTCTAGTGATCGAGCAATAATATAATCGAACATTTTCCGGCAATAAAAACTAAAGTGCTTACATTGTGTTTACTTTTAATTGCGAAAATTAATTCTGCCCGGATTACCATCAGTTACAGTATATTTACAGAATATGTCACATCTAGTGTTAAAATGTGCTTCTATGAAGAATCTGGTGTTACTTCCAGTAGTCCATAACTATACTAATTGCAGCGTTCAAAGATTAATCATATTATGGTGTTACTTCCAGTAGTCTATAACTAACTATACTAACTGCAGCTTCAAAAGATTAATCACATTATACGTGTAAAGGACATCCTGATCGTCCAAAAAATATATTGTACTGTATAATATTGTAAAATGAATACTGACTGTACTGTAAACAGTATGTAACACACAATATAGTTATGTTATACATTCAACTTCGTCTAGCTTTACGTTTAGGCTATTACTACAATGATTTATAATTCAGACAGAGATTATTCAGTAAGCAGGGTAAACGGAAGCTATTATAATTTACTATATTAAATTGTAATGATCTTCCAAATTGATGTTCTACAGCACTTTTATTACAGGTAACGAATAGTGCCATATATATACTCGTATTACTGTACTGCAAAGGAAAGCAATACCTATAAAATGGATTCATAATTAAATCTCAATTCCCAGGTATGATTACAATTGTGTCTGATAATACAGTCCTATGAATTCTAGTTCATTGTACATTAAATCGATTGAAAAGCCGGAAGATTATACACGTATAATCCTAGGCAAAATCATAACATATGATAAATTAACTATACTTTCAATTTTACAATTTAATATATGTATATCCGCAATGCAATGTAATAACTAATAAAATAAAATATTTAACCAACTAATCGTTTTATCTGTCAGTAATACGGTGACAATGCTATAGAAAATTAAAAAGAAAAAAATTGAATAGTCGTAAATAATCTTTTGTTTGACTGTAGAGAATACGAATTATTTGATCGTATTGTGGTAAGAAAAATAAATCGTTTACAAGATTAAAATTTGAACAATTTTTAATTCTTAAAATGAGAAATTGAATATCCGATATTATTATTATCGGTTTCACTAGCGAATACGAGCACACGTATATTTTAAAAGTCAGTTGAAAGTAATACATTTTAACAGCAAACTAAGTATCTTGGATCATCATCATCAATCAGAGGCACTTTTTGTTCCATGTACGTCGTACGTATAATATTTAATAGAATGTGTACTACACGTATAGCTATCGTCTGTATTAGAAGGGCAAAGTATCAATAAGTGTTAGGTAATAAAAATTAGTAAAGAATAAAGGGATAAATTATAGGCGTAGTTTTCAGAAAATCTCTAATTTCATATTACGTTATGCATTATTATCGAGTCGTTAGCATATTGAAGTGATCACAAATCGACAACAAAACTCTGTCAAATCAGACAGCAACATGGCAGTCGTTGCACTTATTTTTCGCATTGATGACTGGATTATTATCGTCCAACATTACTACCCTAAATCTATCTCTGTGTAATTAGGCATTCGGTACTCGTGTATAAATTTATTTATGAAATAGTATTTTATTTATTTATTTATTACTCAATATGGCTGGCAGCCCGCTTGTGGCCGATTGGAATGAAGATCTAGATATACAGTATGATTTTGTCTATCAATCTGAGAATCTCATGTCATTACGAGTATCTACTGTTGCACTAGACGTAAAATAATAAATATTTTGTCATTATGCATTCAATACTACCCGACTGCAATGTCATCAACATATAAAAGGACAAAGACAATTAAATTATCAAGGCACATAATAATGATCGTACTGGACTCGTCCATTCGCGTGCAAAAACTATATATGCATCAAGGTATTTATTTCCAAGCATACTACATTCAAAATACTGTAATTTAGCAGAGGGTACCACCAATAGATGTACAGTATAGCGAAATAGCGTGGAATCATATGAACAAAATTAATCCCTAATCGTGGTGATAAAATAGAATAAGACACCACCTTAACCTTCATATCAATTTCAATAACGATATCATCAAGACTTTTGCTAGTGCCGTAACGAAAGTGAGAATTTGATATAATAAATCATAATAGTATCGTCTACAAAAGTAATACATCCTAACTATATTAATTAATTCAACATGAAGACTACCGAATGTTAAACAACAAAATAATACGTGTACAGTCGATTAGAATATACCTACTCTGTACTATGATTAAAGTATAGAAATAAGTTTAAGACATTTCTCTATCTTCGAATTCCGGAGTAAATTTCAGAAATTACCGACAAAACTGTAGTTCCAATGAGAACTTTGTAGTTTAGCAAACCATTAGGTATCACCCATGTATTGTAACACTTAACAAGAAAGAAAGAAATCATCGGGTGTGCTGAATTAAAGAAGCCATAAATTATTTAGAAAACACATAGAGCGAGCGGCCTGCTGTAACTCACCAATTAATTTATCAATGTTGCCATGCTAGTACTACCCTCAGTATCACCGAGATAAAATGCAGTAAGAACAATTCTAATGCAACTAGCTGTCAATAAATACCCAGTAAAAACTCATCAATAAGAAGCAATACCATGTCAATGCTAAGTATCCAGGCGCATACTATGCAAATAAAGTCCAGATGGCTATCTATTAAAATATGCAGCTGGTCTACTGTAATTTTATGTTTAGAACTCTCTGCATCAGTAAAACCATTAAAAAGTAATAAAGCTCTTTCTTTCAATTTCCATACACTTCATGCACTATATAGTATGTATTTATCTTCACATAATATCCAAGCCATAGTAAAATTGTACCTTGCTGACTACTAACCGTATGCATATTCTCGCATTCGTATATTAGTAATTTATCATGGATCCATTTCAATCCAATCTACTTATAACAATTATACATGTTAATTATCGATTGATTCAGTGAATTCAGCGTTACTATACTGTACTTGTACGAAATCCTAGAATTTGTTGATTTCATTTCATGACGTAGAATCACATTTTCTACTCAATTGCACATGTAGTAAGTCTATAAATATCTGCAAATTAGATTATTCTTCACAAGGGTCACAACCCATGACTTATAAAGCCTAGAGATCGAATGTTCTAAGAATTACCCTTGCTTGATTTGATGATATTGTACAATATATTATTACTCCTACGTACTGCATAGGTACAGTAATAACTAGGAACAATAAAAAAGCGTCATTGGAAGTTGTCCTAGAACGATAATGTTTGTTATATATATCATAAACTCATCAGAGTATATCACTCGATCCAGTGTACGGTATAATGGCGCAGATGCAACTGTCAAACACTTTCAGAATAGTCAACCAGAATTGAAAGAGAACGACGGGACTAAGATTTAGAATCTATTGTATATGTCATCTATTACTGTATATACCCGCAATATTTATACGTATACTGTTCAATAAATAGTATTTTACTTGCACGTTGCTCTGTTGTACCGAATATGAAATATGGTAGGAAAGTTATCGCAAGGAAATAGCATTTCAAGTCTAAGGTGCTGTGCTATACACACCATTTACTAGAGGTAAAAGGGTTACCCATCATCAGACATATGCGTATAGCCAGTAAGGCAATATAAGAGCTTTTTAAGTACATGTATATTAACTTGAAAAACTATCATTTTTAAAAACAAAAGGACTAACGATAATAAGCGTATTTCAATAGTTTTTTAGTTCCAAATGAACTTAAAAATTATCGAGTCATTAAGTAATTATATATACTGTATATATTTATCGTTGAAATAGACTTTCAGAAGATACAACATACGTATATGCATAGTGCTTTTAACCTTGAAGGTTTATTTCTCCTGCTTCTATGGTAATGTTGATACTTTCTAGCTTTATACTACATGAGCTGTAGTATGCACCAGGCTGTATCTACAATCTAGTCAATGTTAAAATACGGTACATTGTATAAACTACAGATCGATGGAAAAAAATAGTTTCCGATGTCTTATGTGCCGCTATAGTTTTGATCAAATACAGCCACATCTTTATGTATCTAAGCCAATTCGACATTTTAAAGGTACAGTACATAAAACAGATATAAACGATCTGTCCAATCTTTAAAATTGCCTTGTAATTGAGCACAAAGTCTGCAAGGCTAATTATAATTAGTTATTCTACTGTACTTTACAAAGTACAGTAGAGGTATAGTAAGCGAGAAGGATAATGCCTAAGAATGCTGTCGATTAATGAAATACCCATAATCTAGTTTAGCTTATGTAAGCATTTTCTACAGGGAAATACATACAATCAACGCTCGCCATGTGTGTGCATCTCAAATTATAGTTGACTTGTGTGCACCGTCCGTGATCTAGCATAGCGCGAAGACTTTCACTTAATCAGTTCCATAAGTGAAGCGGTAAAATACTAATAACAACCGAAAGATGCGGTTTGAAAAATTATCGAAAAATCAAAAACAAAAACAATTCAACAATAACGATGGGATGTTACTGTATTTTGCAATGAATAAAAGCAGTAAAAGTTTTTGGATACGTTAATTATTCAAATTAAAGAATTGAGACTAAACCTAAATATAGACAAGGAAATTCCAGCAATAAACAATACTGATGTTGTAATGTCGAAAGAAGAGTTCAGAATCGATGCGATATATTTCCATAAAATACACGTAATGACCAATTAATACAAGAAAGATTGAAAGTTAGAGCTGATTTACCGCAAATTTTTGATCCAAATTTCTTGTCCTGTCGTTGATATAGATCGTTCGCACAAAATTATCATCTAACAGATAGATAAATATTGCTGTAGCTTGAATCAAATTTAGCCATTACACTAAAAGATCATCAGGACAGACAGAGCAGTAACGTAATTACGTATTAACTTAAAAGTTATTCTACGATGGATTGTAGTGTGATTGAATTTAGAAATTGTACGCATTAACTGAATATATCCTGGACGCCATTTTCTGATTATTCGAACTAACAGTAATCCTATGCAGACTAGCCAAACGTTAAGTGCTGACATGTTACGCCCATTGGGCTGTATTAAGCAACGCGTTGAAGTTTCAAAACCATGTACAATCCATCGATCACGTAAAAGTTCGCTAACAAAGCGCTAACTCTACTACGTTGTGCATGCTAATTAATGGATAAGATGCCAATCTATCCAGTGAACACCACAAATGAATACTACTTTAAAGCTAACAATGTGTCAAAATAGAGTCGCAGAGTAGGAGAGAATAGTCGATTGATGATGTTGCTGCTGTAAGATATAGTATAGGTACACAGTAGACCAATATAGTGGCAAGCTTTTATTCTACTCTATGCTTTTAAAGCGTTGCCTTAGCGCGCAATATTGTACATGGAAATCATTCGACGAAAAGATACAAGTACACCACAGCGTGCTCGTCTAGTTTAAATTCTAATTCTAGTTATCAATATGATCCACACATCATTTAATTTACAATACAATTCATATATTAAAAAATGGGAGTATTCCACGCGTACCTTCAGTTTGGGCATTCGTAGTTCCATTTTTGCCACTCTTGGTCTCTTCCAGAGGTACTTGTTCTGCACCTTGAGAAGGTACTGACATTCTCGTAAAAATGATGTATAGCTATTTCAACAGTACGATATGAAAAATCTAAGTACACATTGACTGTACTGAAAGCGCAATCGAATCAACACGATCGATGATAAAAGATAGATACAGTTATGCAGGATAAATTTGTCGAAGCGATATTATCGTCAGATTGATTATAAAAATGCCAGACTTCAATGTTATGGATAAAAAATCAATGTTTGACAATCAATACGGTGACATCTACTCAATTGTACACAATTTACTATCGCTATTGGTATATACTACCGGAGCGATTTAACCTTTCCGCTTTCAACTCCACTACTGTACTAGAAAACAACAAGTAAATTGCCTATCGAGATCAATTCTCAACGTGTATCGCGGGTAGTGTGGTTGGATAATATACAGTAGGGTGGAATACTGTAGAATGAGTCAAATAGATATACAGTATAGTGGCATACAGTACCACCGATGCATACAAAGTTGCTATGGCCAACTTTTGATTTGACTAGAATAGTCAAGAACTGGGCTGTTGTTACCTTTGATACCTGCCCATTACTGCCCATGGTGTATCGGGTCCGATCCGTTCCGATCCGTACCGTACCCAACCACAGTACTAGAGGGAAAAAACAATCATCGTTCCTCATACTGAAACACATCGTAAAATACCAGGGACTTGGAAGAGAGTATTTCTCGCCTGACACTCCCTTTAACAGTAACATACTGGATATGGTAATACAGCCACAGCCCGAACGGGAAAAAATGACCCCTATGCACTAACTCGATTCGTAACACGGGGCCCATATTAGCCCATGCAAATAACCCTGTGGTACACAGCAGTGAACTAGTGTGGTGGATAGTACCATAAGACTAGGATGACCCTATTTTACGCCTCCTTGACAACGCCTTAGTTACTTCATCATTGACGTACGTATTTATTTCTTACTAAATGAAATGTAGTTTACTGACTGGGATTCTTTCGTCGAATGGAATAAGCTCAGTAAAGAAAGGGAGCTTATAAAGTCTTCTTTACTACTGTACCACCAATAATTTTGTCCCTGATTGTACTGACTAAACCAAAGCATATTATAGAGAATTATAGTCCTATACAATCAAGGCCTGTAAAAACGCAAACGATATCAATTTGTTGTAAAAACTAACTAATCCATACAATTTAGCCACTTGGCCATACGTCAAATAGTCATTGATCATACTGTCATACTGTATAGAGAGAATCTCCTATACTACAGTGGTAATATTAAACAATTCATATTGTGACTCACTAGTTCATACATTTGTGGTCACTGTGCATCATTTACTACTATTTATTATCAGTCGTAGAGCAGTAGAAATACTCGGCTAATAGCTACCATGAATGCGTGAATTATAATGCCACTCAGTTACAGCAGAATCGTATAACTATCATACAATACATACTCGTATACAGATTAACTGTATATGAAGACTACCTGAGTGAAAATTGTACTATACAGTCCATTGCACTAGCGGAAACTGAATTATGTCATACAACATAACAGGAAAGGATGTTATGAAACACATTATGGTTAAACTTATTTATGATTTACTATAAAATTTGAACTTAGTCATGATCAAGATGTCTCAAAAATTTCAAAACTAGCTCATCTTATTCTTACGTTCTTCCACGATCAAACCCAACGTTACGTTCTTTCGGCCTAGGAGGTAAAACCGGAGATTGCGGAGTACAAACTGCAACTAGTTCTAGTAGCGAATTTATAGATAGATTTAGATTAAGGCTAAAGTTTCCTACTACGATAAAAAGTCAATCGGCAGTTGCAATGGTAAAATTAAACTCGTATGTCTTGCTTCATGTGGATGGAGTAGAGTTGTAGTATGAAGAATATGTAACTATTACTATCGCAATGAAAGTTAATACTCACTGTCAGTAGTCTCAGTACTCTCTAGATTACATCGCTATTGTAATTAAATATAAAATTACATGAATAATTAACCAGTTAATTAAATTAACAGTAAATATTTAAATAAATATAAATAAAATAAGGTGAATAGGAAGCAATGCCACTCCTTTATTAGTCTCTTGTACCGCCCTCACATGGAGGCAACTAGCAGCAAGGACCAGACGTACATACAATCTAGTACATGAGTTTCACTATCTAGTAGTACTGTACGCGTATAACATAAAGTACAGTCGCAATAGCTGGAGGCCATGAAGTTATAGCATAGACTACAGTGCTATATTTTGATTCATTTACTGGTATATACCGCACAAGTATAACAGAATTACAGGCTGCTCGATCAACAAAATTTAAAATTCCATGATAAAGTTAATTTTTGCCTTACTTACTAAGACAATATAACATCATATGTACGTGTATTACGCCTTAAACTTACGACTTATTTGTGAATATTATGTTGTATAGTCCACGATGATCTACAAAATTTGACGTATATCCACTGAACATTAAATTCTCGTTCACGGCCACGATTGAACTCGGTTGTGTGACTTGTGTCAACGAACGGTAAAGTACTGTATTTAGCACATTGTGAACTACTACAAGTCCAATAACGCTGAGCTACCGAGGGGAACTTACCTTTTATTAAATTATGCATTATAAGATTATTAGTCTGCATTACTATCCGGCTATATGTATGCATGCTGCCTACTTCGATTTCAATTAAGAGTATAGATTGCCTATTAAAAACGCTAGAAATAACGAAATTTTTGTTTGAATGTACTTACAGTTGAACTAATTGCATTATCTGCATATTCATCTTGCGACTCCAAATAACAGTGTAAAAGAGTACACAGTCAAATTCTTCTTCTACTAAAGAGCACATTACATATGATCGTAAGATCGTTACAATAAGTAGTAGCGAATATTTATTGAATTTTATACAGAAGCTAATTGCATTAAATATAAACGCAATTTTAGACATGTAAAAGTGCAATATTATAAAATTATAAGAGACAATCCATAACCTTCGTTATGATAAACTATTAACAAATTAATTCGCAAGCTACAATCTTCTTGGATGAACATGTCATTGGTATCCCATATGATATCGTCATAAAATAATAATTTATCGATCGATAGCAGTTAAATTACATTTACTTTATATTATAAAGACTTTCATGATGTAGTTTAGTAACATAAAATTCGCTTTTCTTCGGTTTACTTTCAGCATATACATTTATTAAGAGTATATGTTTACGGCAAGCATTAAATTCAATCAACAAAATCAAGGTATGCATATACTAATATTCTATACGGCTAGCTACATAGTAGCTTTAAATTTTCGCTGATATCCACTCTAAGTTATACAAAACGATTTCACGATAAACCGCAATTATCAACCAAAAGAATCAATTGAACTGACTAAGTTAGTAATACAAATGTTATCACTTTTACTAACATTGATCCATATAAGAAGTCGATCAAATCAATTGTACCAACAGTAAATACTATTTACTGAGCAAGTTACTCCATTAAATATCATCATAAGTCTATTCAAGGAATAATCTTAGTCTTTAATTCATAAATCAGCTTCCTTCTTTTGTACTATCATGAAATCTACGCTTTAAGCTTGAATCGCATCAGCGCTTTTCCTTACGTAGTTTTCGCTCACAATATCATCTGAAAATTGATTATCAGATTCTTCCGTTGAAGGCTTTGAAGCTTGCGAAGAATCGCTTATATACACGGGACTTTTTCTACCGTTGACAACGTCTTCATCAATAATTATCTCTACAATATCCGATCCAGGTACTTCAAACATTGAATCCAAAAGTAGACGTTCCTAAAGAAAAATAAACATGAAATTAGATACTAACATATTCAAACCAGTACTGAAATTAAAACTAAAAATCTTTCTGATTTACCATGATAGAACGAAGACCACGCGCTCCAGTTTTCTTTTGTAGTGCCATTTTGGCGATTGCTAGGCACGCCCCATCTGTAATAGCCAGTTGCACCTACCAAATTAAAGATACAATCAAGATTACAACAGTATTCCAGAATATCTAGCCATATTAAAAACTCCAATAAGATATGCTAAATTACATATATCGCATTAACATAATCTAAGTTATGTAATAGAATAGAGTAAACCTTATCCATTTCAAAAAGAGCCTTGTACTGTCGTAAAAGTGCATTTTCAGGCTCTGTTAAAATTCGCATAAGGGCTTCTTCATCTAGGCTTTCTATGTGACAAAGCACGGGAAAACGTCCAACAAACTCAGGTATTAGCCCAAAATCAATCATATCTTGTGCTTCAACATCAGACAGTAGTAAATCTCTTTCTTTCAAGTCTTCAATCGAACTTTCGATAGGATCAGAAGCAAGACTTGCTTCTGCAGCAGCACGCCTACCAAGTTTCTGTAGCGATGGGGCGCCGAAGCCTAAAAACTATCGCATAAAGTAGATAATGTTTCAGTTATTTATCAATAATTTAGCAGCTGTACCTTCAAAGCACTATCAAATAATTCGTAGCATATTAACCTTTTTATGCTTCCTACGAGAAACTACACGGTCTAAACCATTAAAAGCTCCAGAGGCAACAAACAGGATATGAGTAGTATCGACAGCAAAACTATTAGCATCACCCCTCATCTTTCTTAAACTTTTTTCAGGAACGTTAACGATCGAACCTTCTAACATCTTCAGTAACCCCTAATATTGTAAGATAAAAAAATGGTTATAATTTAATGTTGTCGTAGTCAAAAGTGATTACAGCTTATTGTTCACATATAACTGTATCCAAACATGATATACATAATAGATAACTCAATTTTTGAAGGTGTATTTTCGACTCCTATTATAACAGTACCTGCTGGACACCTTCTCCACCAACATCACGTAACTGATGTATTCCGGGAACACAGCCTATTTTGTCTACTTCATCTAAAAAAACTATACCCTGTTGAGCCCTACTAACGTTATAGTTTGCATCCTAAGAAATTGATAGACAATCGTTAACCATAGTAATAAAGCTATGAATTCATACCTAATACAGTCCATGCAATTAAAATGCACAATGAAATAACCTGTAATAGTTTTCCTATAACTGATTCTATGTCTTCTCCTACGTATCCAGCCTGTGTTAGAGTAGTACAATCACAAATAGCAAAAGGCACATCTAGACATCTAGCCAGAGTCTGAGCTAATAATGTTTTTCCTATCAAAGAGAACGTTAAACACATTCATAAGCTACGAAATTCAATCTAAATAGACAAAAATATTCTTCGTTCCGGAAAATATAACAAGTTCTAAATGAAAATAAGGAGCGTGCATAAACATGCCTGAACCAGTAGGTCCAAATAGAACAATATTACTCTTCTCAAGCTTTAGTGCAGATATATTGTTATCTAATAAATCTGTTCCATTAATTGGAGTCTCTTGTTGTAGCTGATTAGTCTGAGTGGCATTACGTCCTTGTGAAGTATGTTGCATTAAGAAGTTGATGTCTACAAGCAAACGGTAAGGAATTAATGCTAGCTTAAATCCTTCTAAAAATTGAATTCAATGCTAAAAAATAAGCGTGAAGCAATACCTCTAATTTGCATCAAGTTGCCTTGATCTTTAGTTCCGTCAGTTTTTTGCTTCCAGTTTTGTTTATCGAATGCGGGCTTACTTAGTACAGGCAAATTATTGAAATATAAACGCTTGTAATGATTGTAAACTGCTACAGATAATATTCTCTTTGCTCTTTCTTGACCAACAATGTATCGACACAAATAATCATAAATCTGTAGTAAAGCATGTAAGCATATATTACTAGCTAATCTAGTAATCACAATACCGGTATTTTTATTAAAATAACTAAAGGAATTAGTATAAAAATTTTCACTTAACGACGATAATCTACAGCTTCATGACACACTCACACACCTTTCTCGGAGGTGGCGGCTTTTTTAGCATTTCCTCTGGCGGTTTAGCTTTAGCGCGTTCATCATTCACTTTCTGCTGCTGCTGACTATCATTTTGCAGTAAAAACAAATGATTACAGCTGTTGCACTTGACAAATCTATTGGAATCTAAATATAACGATAACGTTGACGAACATCAATAGTAGAAAACCAATTATTAATACAAAAATGTCAAGATCTTATAGATCTGTCTATTAAGTTACTATTATAGCTAGCGCACTCACAACAGTATTTTAATATCACAAAAATCTATCGCTTAATATTTTATGGCTGAAATATGTCGAAAGTGATTATTTCACTTACTGTACTAGATACAGTATTTGAAAATATTGCTATAGCGTATAGCAAATGCCTGTTGACATTTAGAATGAGCTTATCATCATGATTGGTATAGATGAACTATTATACAGTACAAGCTCATAGCTTTTTAGCAACTATAGAGCGCTTTAACAAATCTTACTCCTACTGCTGTAAGCTCCGGAAGGAAATGTATAATGCAATATGTTATAAACGTATTAGAATGTAATACTAAAACAATCATACTAATTTATAGTATATTTGATCTTAAAAAGCCTTTCTTACATATAATGATGTTTTTACAATTGTTGTACATACGTGCATCTATTAAAGCATCTTATCATTGACAGATTACAATCATAAAAGGTGAGATGGTAACACTACGATACAACAGACATCAGGCACTCTAACATCACTTACATGCAAAAGGTTGCATAACTAAGCAAGGATCACCACACTTGGGGCATGTCGTTGTAGTTTTGCCAGAGCCATTGCGACTGTCACTGTTACCTCCGCCACTGCCAGAATGAGAGGAAGACTTGCCAATATTTTCATTGTTTCCACCATCTGTTGCACTCGTCGACTTAGCCGATGTACCCGATAGGAAAAGACGCTGATATTTTGGCAGATCAGTGCTTATGGTGATGTTGCTCTTAAAACCTAAAGTAAGAAGTCATTGGATAAGTATCTACCGTATCGCTAAAAGCTTTTAGCAATGGCATAATGCCTAGTTAATCCAGCCTGATAAAAGCTATCATTTCATTTATTATAAAGTGAACATAGGTAATAATTAATACAATCTTAACCGCTACAAATAAGTTGAATCAAGTCAAATAATATCATACAGTAATTTGTTATTATCATTACTTGACAGCAACGATACGGTAATTCGTAGACGGTTTATTTTAGAGAGAGGGATGGTTCTAGTTCGTACGTATTAACTTCGCAAAAAAATTCTATAATTCAATTCAGTGGGTATTCGTACTTTTCGAATGATTATAAGCATGCAAGGTGAATCAATCATTCACAATATTCGGTAACAACTAAAGTATGGTGGATAGAGCTATCATAGCTTGTGGACAATATCTATAAGCACAGTTTTTAAAGTACATACTTATTGCTAATACACTATTGCATACGTATACTGCAGTAGTCATCCACATAGAAAAATTTTTAGCTTTTAACTCTTAATTCATTCAGCACATGAACCAAGAAATTTTAGTCCATATTAGTATTTAATAAATACAAAGCTTCTAACGATCTAAATGTAATAATTTATATATACAATACAAATTTTATAAGTTATATTGTATTGTTACAGTATCACTCTTAAATCAATAAGAAAACTAATAAACAATTAATTATAAAACTGTAAAATCTCTTGTGCTTTGCTATAGTACTGTATCTTATCGTCACGATTTGCAAAGTACAGTGTTTCGCCATGCCTACTGACTCCGCATATACTGTATATCACCATCATTTATACAGTAGTAAACAACAGATTAGTACAATAAAAACATAGGATTTCGAAAGACGCTGATAAAAGACTTTGGTACGGTGAGTAGTACAGTGTCGTCTTGTTGCCCAGAAAATATGCTTTTAACTGCTATAGCGGCAGAATAGAATATTTTTATCACTGCCACACTTCTTAAATCGCAATATACTGTACCTGTAGTAGAAATTTTAAGGATTATTATTATGATGTGTAAGTAAATCGCAAAGCTACTACCTGCGTAGTGTGAGGAACTGAGGCACGACAACCAATAGTCGTCTGCCTGTCATAACATAACGACAGAACTAGCCAGCTGTACTGTAGATACATCAGTGAAATCAAATCGTTCAACTGTGTGCATGTAATTCCACATTACACATGAACGAGCATGATACAATATAGCTCTAGCTATCTACGGTAGTCCATGCGTATCTTATTCAAATCCGAAACTGCCTGATTCAAACGTCCGTACAGTACTGTATACTATTTCAACTGGCATACAGCTCTTATACTGTAAATTTGTACTTCTGACAGGAATTAATTAATGCATTATTAACTATTATCATCAACATCTCCTACTCTTAGTCTTAGGTTCAATATCCATGTTGACCCTTAGGTTCGATAGATTGTTAGGAGCTAGTTCAAACATTTTACGTAGTCGTTATAAAGATATAGTGCTACTACAATCAGAAATGCTTACTAAGCGCGCGACCCTACGTTAGTTAGTACAGTGCAACCGTTGTGACAAATCGATATTCGTCGATATAAGTTTCTCCGTGCTATATTAATACTTTCTTGGGATCAACTTCTTGTACTACAGTTATGTTATCAACTCACATTAAACTAGATATGTAATTATAATATGGTTACAGAGAATCGAAACATTACTTTGATAGAAATTGCGTAGTCTACAAGATCCGAACTAGGATCACATCGAGTTGTCTGAAAATCATCACTGTACAGTACAGTACTGTACTGAGAACAATATAATAAAGTAGAATACTATTGTATACAGTTCCACAACTTCATCTCTGCATAAACAAGAATCTTAGTAAATAAATTATAAGCTATGGGTAAATCATAATTAAACTTATATATGCTTTCACAGACATCAGCACCGACATTATAAACCAACCTATACGCAATCGATGATGAACAACAGCCGATAGCGTTAAGGATCGTCGAATGATCGAAGAAGTCAACGAAAATTGTTGCATCATACCGCCTTGGCATCTTGCAATCATTAAAATCATACTTTGAGTAGTTTATAGATAATTTTCCTTGTGGTGGCGATTTTCCCTAATAGTATCTTTCGTCCTACTAATAAGAGGATTATAATTTAGCAGAATCGAACTACTTTGTAGTTGACTATATGACTTAAATTAAAAACACTACTAACGACTAAACAGTGCAGAGTATAAATCAAAGTATGACATGAGCGCCAGTGACTATAAACACTGTACAGTACTACTGAATGCTATTTTATCGTGTGCATGCAGCAGTACAGTACTGCACATACAGTATAGTGTACTGTACATGTACTTGGCTAACAAATAACAATAGAAAAAATAATAATAACAAAACTCCACTGTATTGTACAGTACCACGTACTGTACTGTACAGTGTACAGTACAGTGGGACATGGGATAGGTAGCGTCTGCTGCTTCCGGTTCTTGCACACAATGCAGAATCGTAAGCACGCTACTTTCCATAGTTGATATACAAGTATAAAGTGCTGTATGTGCACGTGTACTAATAACATCCATAGAACACCTGGTACAAATAGCTCAGCAAAAGCAGTGTACAGTACAGTACTGTACACTCGTAGACAGTGCTTCGCTGACTGTAAAGTACAGTATAATACAGTATCCTCCATGACGCAAACCATGAACTCTCGTCTCCTTTCATCCAAACAGCCTGCTTAGCACAAGAGATCACAGTTCTTATTCGTGCTCAGCAAAAAGCAGAAGCAGGCTTTACCCTTTCTTCAGATAGCCATATTGTCACGCTCTATCACAACGTCATAAATGCTGACACGATCTCAGTCGAATTCTCCGATGGCACGATTTGTGTACAGCACTCTGTATGACTCGGTGTCGATTTCGGATTGTACAGAAAATCCACAGTGCTGTACAGTACTGTACTGTACTGTACGAGAAGAATAACACAGACAGGATACTCCTTTGGACGGACGGACGTTTAGTCAACAGATTGTGTCCAACGCTTGGTTATGACAGTACAGTACTTTACAGTAGTATGCAGATAGTCCATTCTGAATTAACTGATTTTTTCTAAGTAAAGTAATATTACAGTACATTGTATTCCATTGGCTGTTACTAAGCTCTACAGTATAGTACTGTATTGTAATTGGAACTTTAGATTATAAATGTTATTAAATTAACTTACTGTAACACTGCACGAGTGATTTAGAAAACAGACTCGGAAAATCCACACTGAGTGACTATTTTTTAACATTTTTTAGTACCATTTACTGTACTGTAATATGCATGGTCCGTCCGTCTGAGGAGCGTTCCAGTTCTAGTGGTCCAGTGGATCACCAAGCCAACTTAGGCCAACTTACGGTACAGTACAGTATTACAGACATTTACTGTAAATTTAATACAGTACGGTATAGTGATGCCTGTAATGGCTGCTGGTCGATTCTCCATTAGATTATGGCGAAATTATCAAACGCGCCAATCGCGCGTTCCTCTTATAAAATTTCCTGATCGAAGAAGGCTAATCGCTGATGAAGGTATACAATGTAACTATATGTAAATAATATTTACTGCATATACGCTTGCATGCGTATTTCCTGAATAAAATCTACCTCTGTTGACTGCAACATTCCTGCTTACGTAGGTTGCTATGTGATGGGTAGCACGTTAAGTTAACTTCATCTTGTGTACTGGACAATGCCAAGTTGGCGTGTACTTGATTTAAACGCTTATAAATAAAATCTATTATATTTACTGCGATATAATAACTGTAAAACAATCATTATACATTTGCATACCACTAAAACTGATGACAGTAACTGAACAAATTTCTTTTTACAACACAGATTAAGATTTATACGTACTGTTGTGATCGTCATGAAACCAACCATGATTGCCTATGATATACAGTACAGTACCGTACACCATACAATACAATAGTATGTACAGTATAACACTACAGTGCATTTTTATCAGGATCAAATCTTCGGATAAACTGATCCAAAATATCATTTAACCCTAACGGAATAATCTTCCTGACTTTTACCATTACCAATACATTAATCTTGTAATCTGACATATTTTAATACTTAGCCTCAGGTCAAACAATGAGCAGTATGGTAATGTTATTAGCACTTAGCTGAATAATTAATAATAACTATAATTACATAGTTACAGGAACGTTCACATCGACACAATCATTCGAACATATTGCATACACAGTATTGCATCACCTGTAGGAATGTATGCTCGCTGCTTAAATGTTCCAATTATGCATAAGCATATCATCATAATATTATAGTCCACATTCTGCTGTATATCTCTGGATTACATCTATAATTACAATAGCTACTATAGTAGATATAAGGTACGCGTGCTGTAATTAAACCTACCATTAGAAAAAAGAAGGTACTGGACAGAATATCTGTTACTCAATTACTATACTTGTACTAGAAAGAGATTCCTAGTAGTACTAGCACGATAAAATCCAGGGGTGTCAATAATTCTTATCAAACTAATGGTAGTAAAAATGAAATTTGCTGTAGCATAATGATTCGAAATATACAGAACATATAGAGTGGAACATTTTTCTATCATACATGTGTAATACTTCTGTGAATAAACTGTGCAAATACGGTATACGCGTATCAGTCCCGAAGTATCATATTGTACATTACGCAGCAGACAGGAATACTATTACTAGACTATGACTTTGAAAAGAAGGTCATTACTTCAGCATCCTAGTACTAATTAGTTAAAACGAAGAAACCACGATTTTTCATGTAGCAACAAACATCCAGATATATCATATACCGGTTCATATTTTATCCCAAAGTGTACTCAATCGACCTTACTTGCCATCAGCATCATACCGATTCAACATTAGAACGAGACAAACATTAATTAATTAATGATTAAGAAAGCGCTTGCTTTTTACTGTTAATAGGTAAAACTACTGTAAAAATATCCAACGGTAACAAACCATCGGCAGCTATCTCCCCTTCAGTCACTCCTTCTTCAAGTAGGACTTTAGCGTCAACCATCAGTGTTGATGCAACTTATTCAAGGAAGTTATTGACAGAGGAAGAAATCGACGCAATTGAGGTAATGACGTTCTATCTTAATTATGAAATCTAAGTATATATAAAACTCATTCTCTCATTAATAATTGATTAATCAACAAAAGGAATTATCTAAGCAATGTAACAAACTAGTCATTACAATGACCGTAACCAATTTTGTGGTAAACTTACAGAGCGGAGGTTCCTCTACCGTTTACTAGATGGCAAAAGAAACAAAATCAACTGTTATTAATCATGGTACCCCTCCGAATGTGCAGCAGTCTAAATTCGAGAACAGCAAGCTTTTTATTAATGCGATCACTTCGAATTTTTTGCTCTCAAACTTGATTGTGATACGTATTAAAAATTATGTAGTAATAGTAGAAATAATAAATTATTTGCTACGTTTATGAAGTAATATTTAAAATATAACTAGCGGTATGCGCGTATAGTATAGCCATTGATGCCCAGAGGTAACAAGGTGACCTCAGAAGTGTTTATTTTATATTGTCTTGAAATTTCTATTGTTGTTTATGGATAACCGTAATGTGGAGGATACTGAAACCAATCATATTCGCAGACAACGAAAACTTACGGAAGATCTTATTATTTTTATTAATGCAAACAGTGCAATTTTAAATATCTTCGTACGCTATACAAGCATTCGCCAAAATACGTAGAGCATAAATTTTTATATATCACGATAATAAAGTCTTTAAAATACATTACACAAGAGCTCGTCGCTTCCTATATGCCCTAAACGAGAGCATCAACCGTTTATATTAAAATTTCTATCACCTACTGCAGCATAAGATAATAAAGCAGCTAGGATTATGATCGTTTTTGCATCCACAATAAAACAACTGCAACTATTCTTCGATCAGAAGTATTCATAACATCTATGATAGAGTATCGCTGATGTTCAACCTATATTAAGCTTCGCTTATTTCATTAACTAGACATCTTAAAAGCCCAAGCATGCTAGCTGAGACTTTCATTACATTATACGTATCAGTACAGTCCGTAATATAAACGCTTAATAATTGCTTAATACGCTGTATTACTTTTGTAATTATCATTATTTAAGATAAGATAAATCCTATTAGAAGACGAAGAAGCTACATAATTTTTGATAAATCTAAGCTAGTTTTTTCAGAATCATGCTTACAAATGAGATAAAGCTCTAACGTTACAGTCGGAAAAACCAATTGTTGCTATTAATAATCATTAAATTGATATACACTTATTATAGACAGTATTTTATCAGTACTTAATCGCGACTGAATAGTATACTTATAGTAAAAGATTAGCTGTGAGACGTGCCGGAACCGTCGGAAAAGCCTGTACAGGATTAGTAGCTAAAACTTCAATAGGAAGGTCCCATATTAATGACTCCGTTTCAACTTCACTAGGCCCTTGCCATGCTTCGTCTGGTAAGTGTTTTCTACCATTGTATTCACTGTTAGCTAGGTCATGTACACTGATAATGAATTCGAACCGCAACCTCCAGCGTAAAGTTACTAAAATTGATATGTAAGTAGTCAACACTTTAGTTAGATAATTACCAATAGTAATGATTATGCAATAATATGTGATACTTTACCAAGACTACTATCGAATCCAGGGGTTACGGTCAGAGGAACTGGCAGAATAAAATGTGTATTTACAGTAGATATACAGGCTTCGGAAAATCTAGAGTATGAGGCGTTTACGGATCGACTCTGAGAACTATGCTTTAAACACTCTTTCCTGACCTCCTCCAAACTTTGTAAAACGACGGTATACTGAAAGTACATAGGGTTTGATTGATCAGATAACATTTCAGAGAGTATTGACTAATTATCACATATAATATCAACTTCAAACCTGTAAACAGCTGACTTGAGCCTCAGCAAAATCAAAATAGCCTACAATGTCTTCTCCCAATCGATAAGCTACTTTATAGAGGATAAATTTACCAACCAAACCACTTTTACTAGTTATAGAATAGCATCCTAAAGAGATGATAATTCAATAAAATGAGCAATCAAGATAAAGTAATATCATGGAAATATAAAAAAACAATAAATACATCATAAATTGTCAAATGCAGACTGAAAAATCTAAACGTCCTACCTAAATTTCGTCTAGAAGCTTGAATTGAGAGTACTTCTAGAGCATTATCAAGAAAGGAACTCTCCTTCTTAAGGTGGCTAAGAAATGGATTTGTAGGTATTTCCGTAGGTTCTGTTTCCATGTATTGTTGCATATCATCTACGCCTATGGGATAGTGATAGCCAAAGAATAAGTTTATGGTAATGTAGCCAACACTAACTAGCTCATGTACGTTTTCGGAATACTTATGATCAACTTAAAATATCACTATCACTATAATGATACCACTTGTACCTTTTAATATGACATTACACTACAGTACTAGGTAAGCAACTACCTTACGTATTCATAATATTTACCGTTGATATTTATAACTCTCATAGGTATTCTCAACAATTTCATAGATGAATGTAATTTCTGGAATCCAATGCTCAGTTTGTATGCGTATTTAACATTGTTACCACGATAAGACGGAGGACAATTATAAGGTAATGTTTCTACGTAATGAACTACATACAAAGTCAAGATAGCCATGAGTGATATCAAGTATTACTATTGGTTAAATGAAATAGTCACTTGCTACTTACATGTTTTTGAAACACCTGGTCCCAGGATCAAGTCACAACATAACACCTGTGGTTTACTTAAGTAAGCAGAATGGCCAGCATCACCTACAGAAATTAGTCAGCTACTGTTTAGGTATGCACACCATGAATATAACACTGTACAATCGAATTACACTTTAACGAAATTCGAAATATGACAGCTTATGCAGCACACGCACACAACCACTGGAAGCGTTTAATTACTGTAAGCCAAAGAATTCCATGAATGGAATACTGAAAGCTATATTTAATTAAGGAGTAATAGCTAGCGGAAGCCAAGCTAGAGCTGTAATATAGGCGTTCTTGTGAATGAAGGAAGCGAAATACTTCAGGAATAAATATTCATCTGCTAACTCGTTTCTTATAGTTACTAAACGTAATATCTACCGTACTGTTATCATACTTCAGATTTATCACGTTTTCACTACAATATTAGTATAGTATATAGTTATAAAGAAAGTCAGCCAATAGTAAACTTACTTGAAAATAGCGCATGAAAATCTGTAATGAAACAGCTAAGAATAGAGCAAATTGAATTTGCAGTGTTCAGCGTAAATTATTATGCTTTACTATTATAGTATACTACTACTTATAGCAAGTGGCATGCGATACAGAGATAGAAAATTACGTAGTTAAATTAATGTATGATGGATCAGGCATAATCTGCGTTCCTCTTCATCGCTTTTGTTGCGGTGAAAGCAAGCTACATTGTAATGTTACTGTTGCACTAGTCATAGTGTTGCAGTTCAAACAATACCTTTAGGCAATAACAACTTCCATATGGATGAGCCTTTGGTATTGGAATTAATAAATTAATAAAATCAAGCATTAGATAGGGGAACATCATCATTATTATTGTACCGTATCTGTCAAAAAACTATTACAAAAGTTCGTAGAAACGGTATAAGTAACGCAATTATATTTGGTTAAATCGATGATTCGATCAATTATATAATTCACAGCAAAGTTATCGTACTGTATGAAGTAGCAAAAGTAAGATGTAACACCTACTCAAATGTACAGTATGTAAATAGTACAATGCATGGTGGGCATAGTAAAAATAAAAGTAGTCCTCATTTAGTGCAGACTAAACAAGTGCTTCATAGTTAAATGAATCAAATAGCTGTTGAAGTAATAGTATGGTGTCTTAAGATATCTTATAAGAATCTGTGCTCTCTACCTAAGATTTATTTATTATTATTGCATAGTATAAATGAAGACAAACAGGGATTGCTAAAAAATGCGAGGGACGAAAGCCTGAACAATGCCATACGGTAATTCATACTGTACTGTACAATCATTCAGGTCTCATGCTGAAAATGTCATTGTAAAATACTGCAACAGGAACAGCATCTATTAATAAATACGGCTTTAGGCTTCGTTTTTACGTACTAATGAAACAATTAGCGGTGAATCGGTGTATATGAAACAGTGTAGAATATACAGCATTCATAGGTATGCTGATAAAAATGTATACGTATGGCTTCAAATAACTAGATGTACAGTATTCGTTTGAAGATAGTTATCGTACAATAATGAATTCACCACCTCATAAATCAGCAGCTGTTAAGTAAAGTCACCGTGCCTTATTCAGTCATACAGTATTAATGACATTAAGAGCGTTTGTAAATGTCTTACAATTTACGTCTATACTGTAGAACCAATATCCAATATTGTGCTACACCTTGATTAACAAATGTAGACTAGTCCACAATAAAGCTTACCGCACAGTGTAGTTATTGCTTCTTCTTTGAGTAAGTAGTATAGTACAGTGCAATACCACTATATTTTACACTCACGCTCTTTAATTAATATAGAGAGCATTAGGGCGATTACCTCACTTAGTAGTTTAAAAATAACGTTTCAATTGCTATAATTACTATTTTCTACGTAAAAGGCAATCCTATTTCCTGTGTACGGTAAATGTGCATAAAGCCGTAAACAAAAAGTCCCTTCATCCCAAACTTACGCACTATTTTAAAGGGAGTATCACAGTACAACACGCAACCTTGATCCTTGCAATGCAATATCAACTACTTAAGCAATGCAAGCTGAACTACAATGTAACATACAAATATACGCGTACGTACGTTTTAGTCAAGTAGATCAAAAAATTTACCTCGGTTTGGTGCAAAGTAAGTACCAATATCTACTGCTTGATCTGAATTACGCTGAGTATTTTTGTATTCTTGGGGTACATTAATCCGAGATTCATTAACAACACACTGACAATGAATTTGAGCAGTTGACCAAGCTAATCTTTCAACTCCAGTATCATCCTTATTATCGTTATTGAACAAGTTGATAGTACTTTTAACATTGTCCGATTGAGCCACATTTGTCAAGGTTATAATGCAATGCAACTGCTCTCCAGCTACATACACGTTTCGACCGATCAGAGACGCTTTGACTTCGATCATCTCGTTTCAGGGAAGACGACGTAAATCAACCACAGGAGACATTTTCTACAGTAGCAAAACTAAGCCAAGTTTAAGTATGCTGTAATACCGCTTTACCAAGTCTTCCATACCGAGAAAAAGGAATCAATCCAGTCAAAAAAATTCAGAGATCCCAAGATCCCTGTAAATTAAATTGAATTAATTTTTTCAAAACTGATGCTATACCACGCTACAGTGAAAGAGTTTACAGTTTGTAGCATTAAGGTACAACAACGTAGCCTGTATGTACTTCACCGGCAGTAATATTAAAGCGATTTTACAGATAATATGATAATCACCAGTATACAGCACAGTATACTATATAATGTATATCTACGGTATATGTTACGTATATACTATATAATTAGTGTTTGTTCACTGATTGCTCACTCCTTACGAATCAATCACTCAAGCGAATGCTGTACTATTTCAGTATTTGGCTACTACACTAGTAGAACGAGTCAGTAATGGTAAAATAGTATCAGAAATACGTCTGGAAACCTTCATTAATAATACTGTATACAGTACAGTAAAAGTCTAATGAGAATGGAAAAATAGCTAGACGATCACTGGACCCAGAGTTTTTGTCTTCTTTACTAGTAAGCAAAATCCCAAATAAAATGGAATTCTTTAACCTTGACAACGAGCAAAAATCCACGGATCCGCGCAGCAAAACCTTCTCAATGTCTGATTTATACCGTAGTGATTGACCAACTTTTAGTTTTAGAAATGCAGTCTTTCAAAGACTTTGACTAGGAAAGCACTGTCACTGTGTAAGAGACCCTGAGTCTAGTCTGTGTAAGTACTGTAGGTTTGCCCAATAGACCGACTAACTGTACAGTACTATGCACTGTAGGCCCGCTATTTCCCTCATACAGTACTGCCATGGTCAGTAGAAGACAATCTGTCGAAAGTAGCCTTGATCAGTGTACTGTACTGTACAGTACAGTACAGTATAATACTACTGTACTCCGCCCCATAGGACTTGCATTATTCGATCCATCGGAAATCAGAAACTAGGACCATCTTTGGGCTGGTTGCTGAAAATTATGTTCGTATATTTAAGGATGACTAGTACATATTTATGCTATTTGATAACTAAATTATAAAATGCACCAATAGAATACCGTACCCTATGCTGTCTATGCAGTACTGTTCATGATCTACTAATGTCGTAACAGACTAACAGCTAGAACCGTATCCCATTTGCATTGTTGTAGTTGTAATTGATACAAAAGATACAAAGCTATAGATGAACCTGTTCTACTGTCCTATAGACTGCATGGTATTGTCGAATGAGTCCTTATTTCTACTATCTTGATTCAATTTACTGTTAATAATAAAGATACAGCATTCTTATTACGTATGAATGTAATAAAATAGCTTAGAAACAGCTAATATTTCAATCGTACAGTAATATACGAAATTATTCTGCGACCGAATTTACAAATCAGTCTGTCGACGCGTATAGCTTCCGCCACTCTTTAAAATCCTGCATGAATGTTATTAATTGTAATTAATTATAGAAAAGCTGTAAACTGTCTGTACACAGTAGTATGGCATAGAAGCTACATGCATACTTTGCAAAAGGTACTTTGTGCTTAAAAGTAATGGTATACTGACTGTACTATATACTCGTAAATCACATTGCTGCACGAGTATGAAACTACGAGCTCATACACCCGTACAACAGGTCTTGGACGAAATAGAATGGGCTATGTAGCACTGTAATGCTACCTTGAAATTCTCATCCAGTATCTTCATAAAAGATATACTTTTACCAATTTGTAAACAGTGCTGTATCCTTATCCATCACTGCATAAATACTATACTTATCCGAAAGAGATTTGAATCCTATATCTGAAAAGGAATCATAATAAAGTCCTAATTAAATTATTACATGCCTATCGTTAATGCAATTATTATAATGAATTAATTGTATACTGACTTAAGGTACTGTATACCGATAAAATGATAACAATATTATTCCTATGTTTATACGCAGATTAGTTAATGCAGAAAAATGACGAAAAGACCGAGGACAATGGCTGGCCATTATGGCTGGAAAGTCAACTTAGATCATAAATTTAAGCAAGACGCTTTCCGGTTCGGTGATGTCCGACCGAAACAAGTATTAGTAAGCCTCAAAATGGGTCTCAGGTAGCGATAGTAAAATCAATAACCATACCGTTCGAATGTAAAATTAATTACAATTATTTGCTTAGCCAGCATCGATTGATATACCCCATGTATTTCTTTATAATATTAATTAATTGATTATGACTGTGCTACGAATTATTCGTTAAATTCTGATCGAACTTACATATACGAGTAAATATGCCATGTATTGTACGTATTAGCGAATATTACCGAGAGCGTTGTCTTTACAGTATTAATAATAGATAAGAATAAATAATAAAATTATCTATCTACATTGTTGCTCTAAATGGCAGTACTGTACTTCGGCCTAGCGCGTGTAATTTAAATACATTATCATTTTTGCGTTACAAATATCGATTTAACTTGAGACAAGTAGACATCCTAGAAAGAAGAATATTTTAATGTGCGCGCGCATTAAGTTAGCATATCGGATCATACTAATTACTTGAAAATAAAACAAAACTTTTGTATAGTTAGACGCTAAACCCTGATTCATAATATTATTCAACAGCGTATCGAAAATAAGCTATTATAATTATTAGAGCTAGCCATTACCATATAAATATTTCTGACCCAAACAGCTAGTTTCTATCTGCAGTTTCTCTATTCGATAGCATATTATTTATAATTATCGACTAAATAAGAAAAGCTTGTCTCGCAATCAATTGCATTAGAATGAACCCCAATCTTATTGCGTAGAGTACCATAATTCGGTCTAAACTAAAATCTAAGCTGTCTGCTAATTTTCTTTACTCGGAAAAAGGTATGGTATGTACATTTTACATAACCGATTTCACTCTCGTGAGCCCTTCATCGACTTATTTGGGAAACGCCAAGTCGATCGTTTATACGGTACGTATGTACATGAGATGCAATCATAAAATCCTTAAAGGCTGACACCAATTAGCAATTCATCACAAAGCAATAAATTAAAAGAAAGTTCACAGCTAGATTATCTTGATATAAACTTGGTAACTTAAACAACTAGTTTTGTATATATGTACAATCATACCTTAAGATATGTTTACACCTGCTGCTGTAGAGTTTCACTATTAGTCTAGATTAGAGTGTAAACAGTATGGTATGGATATCACTTACTGACAGAAACCAAACTAAAACTACTGTACAGTATGAGGATACAATCTTATCATTGCTGTGCAGAACATCGTTTACATCTTAAATTCAATTATGCATTTCTACAACTATCTTGTAAATGCATCATGTGAAAGAATGGATCAACTGTTTGAGACAAAATCATTAAACCAATTAAGCAATACTGGCTAGCTAGATAGAGCTTTTTATATTAAACCGATATCGTATACTGGTAAAGTTATACCGGAGTAATATCTCCATAGAATTGCATGCTATTGATGAGTAGGTATTTAAAACAACTGAAGTATTGCATTTTACTCTGCACTAGTACTTATTTAGCCGTTCCTAGTGTGCTGTGTAATTTATTAATTACTCGTAGATGATCTTGCTTATTATTTCTAATAACCTTTAAGGAGTGCCAATTGGCGGCCTTGGATGTGGAACTATCATGCGAGGTTGGAATGGGCAATTTTGCAGATGGCAGCTAAGACCGGGGTGGTATACTTATGATATTGTACATGCTGATCAAGTAAGCAGTAAATTTCAAGAAGAAATTCTTATACTGTACATTAATAGTGATAATTTTATGCAATGCAAATTTATAATTATCGTTGTTAGGTTTATGGATTGTAGTGCATGTATAAACGATTTGTTGCTTCAATGATGTTTCATTACCAAAGGATATTTCTGGTCGTTCTATAGATTTGTAAACATAATAGCAGCTATAAAAATTATCACATGACTAGTTTGATGTAACTGCTACGATTTTTATCTTACTGATAAAAGTTCTATTCTATAAACATTTTACCAGATATTAGTAATATTAATTTGCAATATTTCGTATAATAATATAATGCTTAGGTATAGTAGATTCGTTATGACCATCTAAGGAGCACTACTTAAAATAATCTCTTGTATTTCAGTTCACAGTATCTATTCGTAAAAATGGCGAACCTTCCTATCAGGTTATAATGCAATATTTGATGTACAAACGCTATACCTTTGTAGACTTGTTTGTGAAAGCTACAGTGTGCATCTCGTTACCAGTCAATTCATGCTATGTGTACATATGCATATTTATATACAGCAAGTCTTATCACCATGCCGTCCGTCGTCAGCTCAACTGGGTGACTGGTTTTGGGGATACCATGGATCTCAAGCTACTTATCGTGCCTTGTATCCACGAGCTTGGACAACATACAATTTACCGGGCCAGAATGTGACTTTAACTTGTCGTCAAATATCTCCTATCATACCACACAATTATAAAGTACGTTACTCGAGGACCTTCAATAAAATTTAACAATTTTCACATTCTATTAATCTATTTTATTATGCAAATTATATTACAATACGTTTTATAGGATAGTTGCTTACCAGTTGGTTGCTTTATTTGGGAAATTGACAATCAAAGTGATGACGAGATTGAAGTATCCATCATGTTCACTTTTCAAAATGGAGATGGAAGCGAACACGATAGCGCTGGAGGACATCAGAATGAAACATTCACAAGATCTAGCAATGAAAATATGAATAATTCAAAGATATCTGGAGTGCTTTTACATCATCGTGCCTCTCTCCAACCATGCACTTTTACAATATGCGCTAAAGAATGCCCTGAGGTAAACGAATAAAGATTATCGGATAAATAAATTTTGTAAATTAATTTAAGATCTGATGGTAGACTGGAGACTACCCCGCAGTATCTGTATCAAATTCGGTATCTTTCGATCCGAAAGGATCTGGAAGGGAAATCTCTAGACAGTTATTATCTCATGGTAAATTGGAGAACTCTTCCAATACGAAAGGTAAATAACTTCTGTTATGTAAAGATTGTAAGGTAACTATTTACTCTGTGGCAAATTAGATTATAAATATTCTACTTTCTATGACCGTTTTACTACAATTAGCAACGCAATCGCCAGTATCAAAAAAGGGTGAAATTATTGGAGCTGCTGTAGCTACAACTGCTATTGTTAAACCGCAAGGTAAAGCGAAAATGGAATTTGCTTTAACATGGGATCAACCAGAGGTTTATTTCGATGCGAAAGAAATCAAGTATCGGAGGTACAGAGATTACGCTATATTTGTAGATTGTGTTTGTCTTATAGCCTTATCACCGTGTTATGCTAATGTCTTCTTCTAGAAGGTATACTCGCTTCTTTAATCCAAATGGCAGCCATAGAGCTGCCGATCTAGCGGTTTACGCTCTACAAAACGTTAAAAGTTGGGAAGAAAAAATCGATCAGTGGCAGTCTCCTATACTGGAGAATGAGTTAGCTATAATCTTAGCACTAACACTTTATTGAATCATAACACTAATCATAAGACTAAAGGTGTTGCAATATGTTAGAAAATACCTTAAGACTCTTTCTTCTATTTCTATAGATCCTATCCAGATTGGTATAAATCCGCTATTTTCAATGAATTATATTATATGAGTGACAGTGGATCAATTTGGGCAGAAACGGACGGAGATGAAGATGATGAAACCAATTTAGCAAGTTGCTTGAAGGAAGTACCAGGCAAAGGGAAGCAAATACATAAAGAATATGGACGCTTTGCTTACCTAGAAGGTAGAATATAACTAAAGTATGATACTGAGAATTACTACTTACGCAATGTGATTATATCTGTGAATTTGAGCTATACACTTTACTTAGTAATTCTAGAAACCCTCACTTTTACAGGACATGAATATCTTATGTATAATACCTACGATGTACATTTCTATGCATCATTTGCACTGGCTCAATTGTGGCCTATGATAGAGCTAAGCATACAGTACGATTTCGGTTAGTGCTTTAATAATTATACATATATAATCAAACGGCTAGCGAAGTAAATTACCTAATTGTCGCAATATACGCTAGAATATTTTTATTTTTAATTATAAAACTTATCACCTTACCAGCTGCCTCAATAATGCATGAAGACCCCGAATTAAGATTAATTATGTGGACTGGACTAAGAAAGCCGCGAAAATCATACGGATTTGTTCCTCATGACATTGGCGAGCCATGTAAAAAATCTACATACCTCCTAAACTTGATAGTGGTTTCACTTGACTTGCATTTTTCCATTTTTATTCCAATATCTACTAGGCGATGAACCTTGGAAACGAATTAACGCTTATTGTATATCTGATGTGCAAGATTGGACTGATTTAAATACCAAATTTGTGCTTCAGGTCGATAGATATTAAGTATTTTATCAGCTCATTGCAGTACTTTGGAATACTTTGGAATAGCACTCTTCAAAAATAGTTAACGTATGATTTATTTGTCTATTTGATACCGATTAGATTTATAGAGATTACTGTGCTACTGGAAATTTAGAATTCCTTAAAGACATGTGGCCATGTGCAAAGGTAGTTTCAGATTGATCATTTAAACTGTACCATTCAATAACCAATATGTTCATACCACTTTACCCTTACTATATAGCACGTAATGGAAACCGCAATATCTCAAGATACAGATGGCGATGGTATCATCGACAATAATGGTGCAGACCAAACATACGATGTATGGCGAATGTATGGTGCTAGGTTAGTTCCCATATTTAATAGCTGTTAACATTATAATTAAAATACGTACTCGTATACGACGCATAAATATTTATTGTATAAAAAATATAAAAATTTAGTCTTAAAGAATGCTTATTTTGTCACTAGCGCGTATTGCGGAGGGATCTTTCTGGCTGCTTTATATATCATGTATAAAATAGCTGACTTGATTGGTTGTAAAGAAGATAAAGCCAAATATTCTAAAATTTTACTCCGTGGTCGCGATTCCTTTCAACAGAAGTTATGGAACGGTAAAAAATTGTAATCTGCTGTTTTGAATTTATTAAATACAATTGTATGCTTGGCTGCAACTAAAACTTGCATTGCTGAGATTATACATTAAATATATTTTTCTAATATTCCTTAAACGTAAAGGGGACTACTACCTTTACGATAGTAGTAAAGGTAATCACTCTGATAGCATTATGGCTGATCAAATGTGCGGACATTGGTATCTTCAAGCTTGCGGTTTAGTTAACAATAATGAAGATGATGTAAGTTCTTAATGAATAATTAACTGAAATAACTCACAAGATAGTTATTGAATACACCAATAGCTTATATCATATTGCGGCTGGTATATAAAATTCTCTACTATAACGATCATACACCACATGATCAAAATTTTTTTAACTAGATCTTTCCAAAAAGTCAAGTTGATAAAGCTCTACGAAAGGTTTTCGACTATAACGTTATGAAGTTCATGAATGGAACTTGGGGAGCCGTTAATGGCATGAAACCTAACGGCGAAGTAACTATTAATAATTAAAATTAATTATAATTTTTACTAACTGCTTACGCCTAGTAAATACACTGCTTTTTATCATAAATTGGAGCTATTCAGAAAATGTTACCAATCAGCTACTGTATTAAATAAAATTGCGACTTCACGTCATTAATAAGTGATATTGCGATGCAAGTATTAGCAAATAACGTACCGTCTTTAAAGTCTTTCATAAATCCTTTTCATAAGCGCATTAATAACTGTAACATTCTCATAGATCGATACCTCAAGTGTGCAATCCGAAGAAGTTTGGACAGGAGTTACTTATGCGTTAGCTGCAAATCTTATTCAACAGGTAGCTATCTTAACTAGAAACCCGTGATATTATCGTAATAGTACCATATGATGTATGAAATTAATCAAAGACATGCATACATTTACTCTTTATATACGCAGGGAATGATTAAGGAAGGTTTCAAAGTCGCTGAAGGGATGTACGATACCACATTTAATGTAATGGGCCTTGGATTTCAAACACCAGAAGCGTACTATAAAATAAATCGTTACCGCTGTACCGGATATATGAGGCCTTTGTCCATCTGGGCAATTGAATGGGCTTTCAATCACGTTTTTAAAAAAAATACTAAAAAAATCACGAAATAACTTATTAGTTTCCTCTTGGCAGCCTTAGAAATTGATATTACGATGATTGCCTAAATAGTGAAATTACCCAGTGTTACGTATCGCCAGAGATTTTTAAGACCCTGATATTGCATGTAACATACTAGCTCTCTTATTGAAATCTACAATGTAAGCGTATCTGAGATCACGGAACTACTTCTATTTTTGTATCTTCATTTACCATATTTACCCTATAATACTTGAAAGTGCTGGTCACGTTAGATTTATATTGTTTCATGAAAAACTGATAGATACCTTATTGTAGTCTCGGCCGGTAAATATTACACCATCGTGATAAGAAGCAAGCATAATAACATTGCATTTATCTACAATTGTTAGACTTGGAATCAAAAAATTCGCCTTAATTTTTTGTTATCTTTCCGATTACTCAACCGCAAGATCTGTAACGATGAGAAATATAATAGCCTCCTGTATTGTTATGATAGTAATCTCTTAGACTCTTACTAGCTGAAATATTAGACATTTAATAAATGGCTCTGCAATACTAGTCCGTCATAGTTTACTAAACGTTATTGCTCATGATATCTTCTTAAACTCACAAGTATAGTCTTTTATTTGTTCATGATTTAACATCGTGCATATGGACAGAATAAGAGAATAAATGGACAAAGAGACTTACAGTGTTCCATTAAAATGGTATGCAAGCTGATATAACACGAACCTTATTACTGTACTGTACGCTCGTATGTACTGTTAATCAGTGAACATAATTCGATGAATTTGTAACGAGTTATTGATAGTATATTGTAAAGATAAAAGGTAGACATATAATCCTATCTTTAAATGCATAAAATATATTTACCGTCAGTAATACAGTGGATAAAAAAATGTGTTAATTTGTATAAAAGCTGTTACAAATATAAACACCATCGTACTCGTTTCGAATATTTTCAAATACGCAAAAATTATTGCAAAGTCATTATAAACATCCGACTTTACTCTAGTAGTAAGGTATTTTTAAGCTGTCTACTAAAATTTAAATATATACGCATAACTAGGATATGTGATAAAGCCTCTTGAGTAGCATAGTGTCAATTAAAGATTTTTACTAGTTTACTTCTTACGTATAACATATAAAGATTAGTAATACATGAATGCTATGGTGCAACGTTTAAATATATTGTATGTGAGAAAAACGTAAATTTCTGTTATAATTGAATCCAATTTGAAGGAATCTCAAATTCACTATTGCACAACATTATTTGTTACGACATCATTTTAACAGAACAAAACTGTATCATTGAAGAGAATCGCTCGTATACTATAGCTATAGTAAACGTTCAAGTGTCGACTTCAATCCCTATAACATTAAGTATTTGATTCCAGGCTTTAGAGATGAAACTTAGAGCCATATTTCATCCTATATAGTACTTATTGATACATCAAATCAATTAATATTTTACAAAGCTAATATTGAAAAGGTGCTTCCAGCTATATTTAATAAGACTAGCGAAACAGAATATAACACTGCAGTAATTCTATCACGACAAAAAAGTGATTAATTCAGGATATATGAAAAGTAGCCATGTAAAACTTTATAGTACGAGTATATGCATATTTTACTGTCTAAATAATTTGGATCAATGGAATTTGTAAGTGAATCTATCTAAACTCTGTGTGAATTTAAAACACTATGACGTAAAATATTGAACGATTGATTGATGAAGTAGTCATTAAGAGGTATGAGACATAACTCGAAGATAAACAGAATTCTTGGGTGCTAGCGTGGTTGCTGCTGTAACTTGAATTGGGATTTCTGTCTCTGTACATGTTGCAAATTTAAAACGGCGTAAATTTTGATCAATAATAGCTTAACTTGTAGCATTGCAAAACGCATACCAATACAATTGCGTGGGCCTAAACCGAAAGGCATGTATGCACAAGGATGACGAGCTTCAACGAGGTCTTTGTTAAACCTTTCTGGATTAAACCGATACGGCTCTGGCCAGATATCATTATCATGATGAAGAGCATAAGCAGGAATGAATATGGGAATGCCCTTAGGAAAAGTGTAGCCATTACACTGAAAAGTAGTTGTTGCTTCGCGTAACAGTATGTAACCGGGAGGATACATACGTAGCGATTCATGAATAACCTTATTTAAATAGGTCATTTGGCCGAGCATGTCATACGTAACTTCTTGCTTACCACAAACTTTTGCTATCTCGTGAATTAATTTATCTTGAACCTCGCTATTGTTAGCTAACAAATAAGCCGTAAAAGTAGCACAGCTACTTGTAGTTTCGTAACCAGCCAGCATGATTGTACTCGATTGGGCAATAATTTCGTTATCTGTCAGGCTCTTGTTACTTTCAGCAGCAGCGCTAGCATCTATCATCAGCTGCAATAGATCTTTATAATTTGCTCCGGTAGCACCTTCCTGACGTCGCATCTTGATAATACTAGCAACCGCTTTATCAATGTACTTGACACCATTCATAAATGATTTATCGAAAGCAGCAAATAATGGAGCTAATCTAGGCATCATGAATGACAACGCGATGACAGTAGGATTCATTTTGAAAATTGCCGTTGCACTATTTATTAAACGATCATGTCCACCATTTTGAACGTTACACTTTGCACCAAAAGCACTAGCAGTTATAATTTCTAAGCTAAGTTGTTTCAACCAATCCGATACATCGATTGATTGATTCTTATCAGCTACCCTTTCCATTTTTCTTATGAAAGTATCGACGGAATCATTTACTAAAGGAAACATCTGTTTCATTTTGGACGTTGTATATGTAGGATTCAATACAGTTCTAATGCGTTTCCAATCAGTATCACGTAAATTAGCAAGACTTTTCTCTAACCCAGGAGTTTTAAAGAACATAGCACGATTGGAGAATGCAGGAAACTCTTTAATCAGTATATTCTTAATAATATCTAAATCACCTACAACGTAAGCTGGCATCGATCCAACGAAAAATCCATAAACTCTGCCATACTTCTCCAAGTGAATCTGCTGCACTTCATGATTGCCTTTTCCATCTTTGGTATCAGCTGCTAAAGTGCCAATGATTGGGATAGGAGATGGCCCAGGTATACCCAGACGTTTAAAATATCGTAATGGCACAATAAATTTGACATAAAACCAAAATATTATCAATGCGATAACTGTACACCAAAAAAACGAAACCATGGTAGTATTGAATTGCAGTTTATTTGATTCAATGTAATGTAGGTTGCGCACGATCAGTAAAGAATTAATTTAATTATTTAATTAACAGTGTGCAAAGGTAAAACGTTTTTCTGCAATGTCTTGTGTACAAATATAAGAGTAGTCTAAATTGTAGTACCTTCAAATCGTAATGAACTGTTTAATGATGACTAACTATAATGCAGTGAAGTTGAGAATAAAAACATGATAGAATTGTGCATGACATCATTAATATATACTGTATTCATCCAGCAAATGCCTTTGGTTAGTTACTAATAAACACCATAACGGACTATCGTCTTAGTGGTACGGTACATTATATGATGTCGACGTAGACTATTAGTTTAAAAATGAACTCGTGTACACGTATAAGTATGATGTGCTTTTTATGGGTTGAAATGACGTGATCGGATATTATATATTGCATTATGATGCAATGCTTTGTAACTCGGTACCCATGAATTAATTTATTTATACTTTTTGACAGTTACTAAACAAAAAAAATGAAGTATTTTAATATTTTCTATGTGTAGTAAACACTATAACAGAAAGGGCTGTTATGTCAGTAATCATTATTCATGACTGCACCAATTCGGTCTATTGTAAACACGATTGTAGGCTCGATCCAATCATTAAATGTTACGTTTCCATTTACAGAGAGAAAATGAGATGATATCGATCAATTAACCATTTAACAAATTTACACAAAACCCGTAAACTATATGTATTTATTGAATGCATAGACTACTAGAAAAATATTATTTTTTTCTCGTAGTCCATGTTGAATGCTTGTTACACCTACAATCCTACATGTGTGCGAATACAACAGAGTATCACTGACAGTGGCTACGTTTACTTATATACCTTTACTTCACATTTTGCCTATATAACTACTAGTCTTGATTGCCAGTTTCGCTGTGAGCTAGCCTATTATTCATTTGTGCAATAGTAAATGTAAAGAGATAAAGACAGGTAGTAAATCAATCAACAGAGTCAGAACATGGACTACGTACTAGACATTTTACAGCCATGATCAGAATGTAGCTATCGGCCTAGCCCGACTCGATTAATAAGTTCAACTCTAGGCTGAACGCTGGTCGAGGCTGCCCCTTGAATCTTGAGCTCGAATCGATAGCTGCTCCAGCCACCCAACTCGACACGCAGCCAACTCAAGAGCTTCGACTCAAATTACAGTAAAAGCTTGTCTAGCGTTAATGAGGTGAATCGTTTTAAATTTATTGCGAATATTTTAAGAAAACAAGGTAGCTACACAGTTTAGTTGGCCATTTTACAATGATCATAAATCAATTACGTTATCGAGTGTTGTAAACCAGAGTCAGTCTAGAGTCTTCCTGCAATGTTTTTGAAACTTGAGATATCTGTACTAACAGTATCAATTTTCGAAACTAAAAAAAGAGCGCTTACAACGATTTACGGTTTTACGCATTGCATATTGAGATAGTACAGTATACAAGTAGTACTGTAATTTTAATAAATGTAGACATGGACTACTACGCTGTAGAAGAAGACCTAGTAGTGAATCTTCTTTGAGTCGTCTATGCTGTAGAACTAGGTACATTTTTACAGTCAGTAAAGACTTTCTAGAAATATTAATACGTACATTAGTATACTTATTTGTGTCATTACTAGAATTCTTATTTACTGTATTTTTACTATAGGCCGCTGTGATACCGCCACTAATCAATGTAGACATGGACTACTACGCTGTAGAAGAAGACCTAGTAGTGAATCTTCTTCGAATCGACTATGCTGTAGAACTAGGTACATTCTTACAGTCAGTAAAGACTTTCTAGAAATATTAATACGTATATTAGTATACTTATTTGTGTCATTACTAGAATTCTTATTTACTGTATTTTTACTATAGGCCGCTGTGACACCGCCACTAATAAATGTAGACATGGACTACTACGCTGTAGAAGAAGACCTAGTAGTGAATCTTCTTCGAATCGACTATGCTGTAGAACTAGGTACATTCTTACAGTCAGTAAAGACTTTCTAGAAATATTAATACGTATATTAGACTTATTAGTATACTTATTTGTGTCATTACTAGAGTTCTTATTTAGTGTATTTTTACTACAGACCGGTGTGAAACCGCCACAGTTACGAAGTCGCCATACTGTATAAATGAATCATCTTGCGCATAGTTAGTAAATACTATACTATAAATAAGCTTACAGTATTTCGCGGGCTTTAAATTTTGACTACAGTACACTGTACTGTAGCCAAAATGCAATTCACTGCCCTATACAGCACTGTACACTGTACAGTACAGTATGTACAGTACAGTATGGGAACAGACCAGCCCCGATAAAGTGAAGTCAGCGACTTCTAAGATTAAATACTGTACTGTACAGTACAGTGTACAGTACAGTCCTTGGTATAGTACTGTTTAAATCTACCGAGATAGGTGCAGTCAGTCATTGCCAAGGGAGCTTGCAGTTCTACCAGAATATTATTCGAAGAAAGTACAGTTATTGGTAAAACTTTTCCTTTAAATTTCAATTTAAGAATATTACCATCTCGTCGTATCTTTCTCTTTTGCTACTTATTGCCCTACGCAATCGCCAAATGTTCATGGTTTGTTTAGTCATTCACTTATCAAGCAAAATAACAACAATCACGCTTATTCAAGATCGACCAAAGTATTTAAGAAGGCAATCAGGCAAATGGTGCTTGCGTAAGTAATATCCGTATTATCGGTAACCAACGCTAATCTTTAAACGATGTAACTGTTAAGCAAGACCAAGACTTGCGTTATCCTAGTGAACGTACTGGACACTGTAGCGAGCAGTGTAGTACATAACTGCATTTCAAATACCTTTTCGATCGGAAAGCCGTTCAATCAATTACTGAAATTGACTATACTGACATCGTGGATGGAAACTAAAAGGAAACGAGACGACAACGAATTCGATATCTTAGCGAAAAAGAGAAAAGAAGATCAACCTGAAGGCAGCCCAGTCAATCATTTACAAATTGATGCTGAAGATCAGTTAGACAAACTCAATAATCAGATAAACCAAGCTTTAGAAAATTTCCTTGAAGACAATGCTAGTAGAAGTAACTTGACTGCCCTGAATGTGAAAAGTATTATACGTGTACGTCTGATAACATTCAATCTGTACTCTTATACTTTAAAATAATAATTGTGCTAACTAATATAGATAGCTTCCATAGAACCAGTGACTAGTCAATTCTTACACAACCTATAAGATAAAATTACTACAGTACTGTATATGGTATATGTATAGTGCACCAAAGTAATAAATTTTACTATGAGTCAGCCAATACTTATTTATATTCCTCCCTTAGAATGTAATTGCTGATGAAAGGGTTGTGAAATATGTCCAACAAGCAACCGCTGATAACGGATCAAATGCTACAAAGCCTCTTTCAGAATGTGTAAGTTTATGCATGTATGGCAATAACGTATGTGGATATGAGTATACTTAGTTGAACAAGTCCACTCGACAATATTCACTCTCAAAACAATCTCTAGTCATCAAGAATGACGTATCCGTCACTTCACCAAATTGATAATCTATTGGAATACGCTCTACAATGATTAAAATGTTGTATGATTACGCAATCTCTTTAATAGACATGTGCGTATCGATATGTGTTGCTGCTAACGGGCTTCCGTTATTCATCATGAGCTACTCAATCGATAATAATGATCAACGAAGGAAATCAATTAAAGAAAGAATGTATAGTACTGTAAACAGTACTGAAATCCTTATCATTGCTGTGGTTGAAATGATATTGACTTTTACATTACATGTGTGCTACAAAATAGATATTATAGAACAGTTCTGCAACTATAAATAAGCAGCATAAGTTTTAATAAAGTGCAGATCTACTTTGGTCAAACAGGCTGTTGGTACAGCCCTTAACACATTGTATTGCCGTCAGCAAATCATTGTTCACGTACTTGTTTGTTAGAGCGGTACCGTACTCTGTGCCAACTGCACTTGCCTGTCAATTTGTAGCTTTGATCTATAACAACCTCATATTGGTTTAGATGTTGTGGTACATTGTTCAAAGACTTATAACTCTTTTACTTAATTACTATTAAGTTAGGTTGAAGTAACAGAAATAGAAAGACACCTAGATAACCCTAGTAAACCTTGACATTATATTTCACAATTATTAATAAATAATATTAGTTGTTGCTAAATAAAGTAAGGCAGGTATAATGGCAATAAATGTTCTTCTATAGTAATAAATAAAATTATATTCTTCACGTAGATACTTGTTGAGAATGTTTCGTATTTCTCATCTACGCTATTTTTCTATGTAATTTACGGAATAAATACCCTAATCTGTAAGCTCTTAAACAATACGAAGTTGCTGCAGTAAAGAGTTTTTTTATGTCTTAATTCTGGATCGAGTAAAATATATCTAATGGCATTTATGACTTATTAATTACAGCCAAAATTAACCCGCTCAAAATTGAAAGAATACCTAAGGAGATCCTCTTCACCGGAAATATTGAAACAATATCCAGCTGCTGTTATGCTTGTAAGCCTAATTACCCTATAATACTCCTAAAAGCTTTCAAAGTAGTTGCTTATTGACTAAAATTTTAAAATTCTCAATGGCTACTGCGTCAATATCGATCAACTTTATGATGGGCTTGTATACGATGTCTGATTTGTATTTTTATAAATATCGTATAATAAATTATCTTTTGTAAATATTATTGTATAATTAAAATCTTACAGCATAAAAACTTTTATTCATGGAGTTTTATTTAAGAATCGACTTACCTAAACGGCATAATATTAATGTAATGTTCTAGGCGAAAGAAATTGATATTTTGAAACCGATGGTAAGATACATGTCTTATGTAACATATGTGGTGCATGATTAAATTCTTTGATAAAGTTATGACCAGCTTAATGATTACAATTTTAAATGTGGTAAATACTGCTACACATCGTGTTTTATTTCATGCAATTATGTATACCTGTATAGATCGATTTTAATGAATGGCCTGATAGCTCTTCTGACGAGGATTATAAACCAGATCGAGTCTCAGTCGAAGATGATGAAAATTATGTATGCTACTAGTCGCTTTTCTTGATGATAATTACAATTTAAAAGTACTGTTGGTCACTATCAAAGTCTAAAGTTATGCATTTTTTAATGTTTAGGGTGGCGATAGTAGTGATGAAGAAATGGAAGATTCCTCGCAGAAATTGTGCGATTCCTATAATATGCCATTATATCAAATTATATTGTATCAAATCATTATTATAAGCTGTAGTTAACACATTGTAGTTATAAAAACATTGCAGTATTTTACTAATCTTAAATTACTAAAGAATTTTATTATATATACGGGACGCATTAGCAATCGTACTAATTATGGAAACAACGCACTCAAAAAGATCAATTTATATCATAGGATGGGAGATGATAGCACTATCATGGAAAATGAAGATATCAATTCAAATTCCAATCTCACGAGTATGGAAAATTATGATGGAAATGATGACATGTCACTCTCTCTAGCCGCTCTAGTTCGAGAACATGAACGTGTTACGAAACAGCTACGAGCTGAAAAAGAATGTCCGAAATATTTAAATGATGAAAACAATTCATTCAGAAGTTTAAGTGATAACGATAATTGTAATGAAGATACAATCGCTAAAAGAACTAGATCGCAATGTCCATTAGACGATCTTAGCTTAGAGGAATTGGATGGTAAGAGATTACGGCAAAATTGCTTGATACAGTATACTCGTTATGTTATAGTACACCTTTCCATAACTTTCATCATTTATTAGCTAGCACTGACACACCCGATACTACGCCGGAATTGCCTGTTGTTTACAGCTCCCGAATAAAGGATGAATCTGATGAAGATGACACTTATTGGAGGGAATGGCTGAAAGGAGCAGTTTACCATAACGGTAATCTCATATTTCAGAAGCATTAGGACACTATACTTGCGTACTACGGGCTAATATTAACGAACGGTGATAGTCTGAAAATACGACACATTTTAAATAGTTAATTGTTATAACGTTATATTTTTTATCACCCATTTCTTAGATGATTACCTCATGGATGACAATGAACTGGATGATGTTGAGTATAATTTCCTTACAGAACAAGAGCCAGAGGAAATAGAGGAATTTCGCAACGATAAGGCTGTTCGAATTTCTCGTAAGTCTGATTGTATCACTAGTATACTATATTCCCTTTCAAAAATTTTATCTAACAACGGAAAGAATATAATTTTAAAGAATCTGAACATACATTGTAGAACGAGAAATTGCTGAACTTTTTGACAACTTAGAAGAATTGGTAAGTCAATTGATATCGTAACAGTAAATTTCGATATGCTCGATTTATTTGTAATTGTTTTTTTTTTAGTATGAAATTTCTAATGTACCTGATGTCAGCCTGGTCAATAACAATAGTGAAACTGAACCAATCACGACGTAAGTTCGTTTTTAATTTGCAATTCGACAGAATTTAATTAATCTACATCTCCATACTATCTTTATGCAACTAGTAGTCTATAGTTATTCCCTGTTCTCGTGCTAAACATAGACGTATTGTTAATTATAACGGCACTAACAAATAAATTTTTGTCCAAACAAGAAATTTGAATGAACACGAAATAAAATATTCGGACGAAGCTATTCCAACGCCGATATCTTCAGAATCTATAACTACACGTTCTGCTTTGACAATTCAGCAACGATCTAGACTACAACAACAGCTAAACCAGGTCTGTTCGATACCTATTCTTTAATTGTAATTGTTAGCGCAGCTTAACTTACGTTTTTTCATCCACTAGCATGCTCAGCTATTGCTTCAAAGTTATCTATTATCATCATTCGAGGTTAGTCTAGCTCCTGTCGCAAAGGACTGCCGAAAGCTTCTTGTAAGTAATGTTTCCTGTTTATCATATTTGGAATCAAATAATCTGTTTATATATTCTAATAAGAGCTTTTAACTTTAAGTTGGAACTTGAAGACGGAAAAAGAAAGTCCTATGGTTCGTCCTTAATCATGATTTATTGCTCATTACCTATTTATTCCAAATAATTTTACAATCTTGTAATTGGACAGAACTACATGAAAAGCATGGGTTGAATATTACCGAATCTATTTTCAATAACGAATATTCAAATGAAATAGTACGAATCGGTAACATTCCTTTAGAACCATCAGGTATAGATGGAGTCGCAGATCGTGATCAATCCGATGATGGTAAATCATTTAGATGACAGTGCTAATATAACAAGTGAATAAAGTTTTAATAAATTTTTTTGATTATTCTAAAGGCGAAAATCGAAAAAAGAAGAAGCATTATGATAGTAAGTTTTATAATGCATAATAGAGAATTTTTTGTATCCTAACATCGCCACCTTTTATTAGCTTTGCAACCGGTCCCAAATGAAGTCAAAGAAATAATTCATACTTCCTTCGTATTTTCTCTCAATCCTCATCTAATACCCCAGTGTGGTTTCCGTAAGTGAAGCTTACGTCATTTCTTATATGATAATTTAATAAAGATTTCAGTTTCCAATTGTCTCATCTTTCAATCCCAGTATCAACTGATGAAGTTATGAAACAACAAGAAAAATTTCGTGTTAAGTTTACTACAGCAGAAGATAGGTAGCTGTTATAACAATTAAATACCCATACTTGTCAATAAATATTAATTTTTGCAATGATCGTTTATATTTTATCAGCCTACTAGCAATCGGGTTGTCCAAATTTAACAAGAAATGGAATTTAATACATGAACATCTACTACCAACTAAAACAGCTAAACAAGTAACTACGTTAAATAGAACAACATAATGCTTATGATTTACTCTTTGTTAACCTAAAAACTATCCCAAAAACATAGATTAGGATACGGTGTAAAAACTTAGCTTCTGGACGATCGCCTGATAACATCGTTAAGGTATTAAAAATTAATCAAATCATGCAGTCGTTCCAGAACTACTATTTTTAGAAGTTTTATGTTGAATATTTTTAAATGATCTTGACAGCACTACTACAAGAAAAAGGAATTATTGCCCTTACCAGGTAATTATTAAGTACATTTGAGATTTTTATATAGGAATTTATTACATGCTATTTATTCTTTCTACATTATTAAATGAATAGACGTTCCCACATGTACTAAAAATTTAATACCACAATGGTATCAGGTACGTAGTTCATTTTTATAAAAATATGCAGAGTTGTAACACGAATTTCGTTGCCTATGATTTTTTTTCTCATATAAATATCGTGATGAAGCCAACAAGAATTGCAATATTTATCTTAAAAATTAATACTTGATATTATCGTGATATATATTATAGCAAAAGAATCTAAACATGCAGTGCACTAGAATTCGACGGTTGATGCCATTGTATTCAGATAATGAAGACAACAACACGGTTAATGGCAACAGTTCTGAACCAAATTCGTTAGCAAAACAGAATCATTTGTCTCAGAGAACCATTTCTGACAGTTGCCTATCTGACGATCAAAGAAAATTGAACGATAAGGCACAATCTCTACATGATCAACATAATACACAATCAGTCATCGAAAAGAAGCAACAATCATTGAAATCGAATAAAACGTACGTATCTTAATTAAAGATCACTATTTATGAGCGGTAACAGGATATAGCCTTATTATATCATTACCTGACGTTAATTCCGAAAACCATTTAGGGAAGAAATTCAGATACAGGATAGTAATCTGCTAATCAGTCAAGCTAAGCCTGCCACACAGACCTTTCAAGAGAACGCGTTAAACCTTGGTATGTTGCTATATATCTCATGTAACCTTTTGTTATCTGGTATACGAATGTGCCTTCTAATATTACACCTTTTACATTTACGATATCTGACCTGCATTAAGTAAATAGTAGAATAGTGAAGAATAAACGATAATATATCCGAGTTAACGTAAACACGCCTGTATTTTTAGTCTCTATAGGTACTGCTAAGCCACGATCGCACTATCGTGTCAGTACCACTGGGAATGGTAATCGAAGAGTATCCAACTTAACCGGTGTAATTCAATTGCAACCTGATCCACTGGTAACTTAGTGTTACTGTGTAACAAACTGTTTTTTCAAGTAGTATCTGATTGCTTCAATCTTTCTAGCGAAAACAACGTACGGACAGCTTTGCTTCAGCTTACTTGACTAAAGTCAAGGTATGTAGCATAATAGTACTTTTTTAATGTAGCTATTAATACATTGATAAACTTGCTTTATAACTTGTACAATGTGCAGGCTACCTTACAAAACGATAAGGATTTATACCTACAGTTCTTGGAAACGCTTACAGGATTTACTAGCAGAAATTTATCGCCTAAAGAGGTAAGGAATGCCGTACGTAAAATTCAAATGTATTTTTTTAAAATCATTTTTAACAATAATTTTTAATAGTTATATGATGAAGTGCAATCCCTGTTGCATAAGTACCCGGAACTTTTACAAGATTTTATTGGTTTCCTAGAACCACAAGATGCAAAGGCTGTCGGCATGGTTAGCTTCTAAGTATAATAATATTAAACCAACATTTAATCCATGATAACTATTTTACTCTTTTTTACATGCTTGTAAAGTTTATGGAAAATCTAGACTTTAGCATGGCGCGAAACTTTCTTAGAAAAGTGGAGGTATGGCGCTAAGTAGCTATTAATTTACTTCAAAGCCCAGAAATCAGCGTCTATTTTCTAGAAACAAAATATCTGAATTTGTATATCGCATAATCCATAATAAAAATACACATACATGGTATCTTATGTATCTTATTTTAGATACACTTCGAAAAGAACCCCGTCCACTTTCAAAAAATTATAAAGTGTTTCTCAACTTGGTTACAAAGTGATCAAAATCCATCTAAGGTGACCTTAATCGGATACCTCCTTATTATTATGTAGAATAACACTTAAACTCACACGAATTAGTTAGACGATAATAACATTTTTTACAACTTTGTGAACCACTTCTAGCTACATCAATCAATAATTAATATGTTGAAAGGTCAAAAGTACTTGATAGATGAATTTAACAGATTTTTCAAAGATACATTCCCTCCAGCCAACAATTACAGCGATTTTGAAGAGACAGAAATACTAGATACGTTAAAGGACGAGGAGGTTATTAGTTATAAAATAGAAAATTAAATATTGCCTTAACTTTGGCTTACTCCTTGATGGTAGTACCAAGTTATTTACATTCTTATTGATAACAGGGCGCTTTCACTAATTTGACTTTTCAACTTTTTTTAAATAAAGGATTATTTCGAAGAAGTAGACTTGACGGATGGCCGAGAAGGTGTAAATAAAAATCAAACTATTTGTAATCAGTGTAACCATAGAATTATGGAAAAAAATGGGGTAAAACCTAAATTCAAACAATGCAAGTGCAATTGCCACCGTCAGAATATAGAAAGAAAAAAACAGTCGTATGCCTCTACTGGCAATTATAACTCTATAAAAAATATAACTATAGAATTAAAGAGTACAAATGATGACTGTTTCTGCAATAAATCATCAAAATCAGCTGCGACATCTCCATCAACAAAAATTACTAATAATCATCCACTTGAAATTACGGTCACCGAAAAATCCACTACTGATGAGCGCAACAGTTTTCTCAACGCTGATAAAATTTGTAATTCATCTCAAGAAGTTCATAATCATGATGATGGAAATAATACCGCAACTAAGAATCTTAAAGCCAGTAAATCTAACGGTAATGAATGTGTACAGCGCGAAAATTCGATTAGTTCTGATGAACAAAATACCTCCCAACCAGAAAACAATACGGATGAAACTGATGAAGAAAATCTTATTAATGAAAAACTACATGCCCAAAATCATACTACAACCTCTAATGGAGACATAGTGGTCATGTGGACAAAGTACGTACCTTTACGAAATACTGTTAATTCAAATATTCTCATCCTTATGCACATTATAGCACTCTCGTAAATCCTCTGCTACTTTGTTACGCATATTTAGGGATTGCGATCGAGAAATTTTACGCGCTTGTCAAGGTGGCTTTTCACCAGATATTTTTAACACTCTTGCAATGAAACTCAATCGAACAGAATCTGATGTAAGTAGCGAGTCCCGATAATGTATAGTTTATGTTACTAATGATTTTGACCATGTTAATTTCTAGGTGAAAGACCGATTTAAAGCCCTAATTTCCCTGTATCAGCACAGCTTAAAATGAAGTACTGTATATTGAACATAAATTAACATTTGTATTACATTAATTTGCAATACCAAATACTCTAATCGTTAACAATTTCTGTATATAGACGCACTAATAAAGACTGTGCAGTCCAGTATAAAGAGTATTTGTAAGCCTAATTAAAATTGTTAATTTATTGTAAATATTTATTTACTATAGCTACTGTTGAAGCAACAACTTCAACTTTAAATATAAATTAATGACATGCTGATCCAATTCCAAAGGGATTAAATATATTATTCGATGCAATAAAGATAACTATTTATTAAGACTGATCATGCAGAAGCTACAATAAAAATTTTAACGCAAGGGATTGACTATAAAACTATATGATATTTGTAAATTCTAAATTCTATAATTAATATTGAAATACATATTTCGTTGACTTCTGAAGATATAAATTAACAATAGGTTCAGTATGCAACATTCAAATCTTCTATTCATATCTAAAATTTAATTCACAATCCATAAATCTACAGTATTCCACTTTGCTGCAATCGTTTTACTGCACCATTCATAAAGGCAAGAAATTACGCGTATATGTATGAAGGAGCTTGCAAATAAAAACTAAAGTACTAACTCAGACACTATCCAGATACACTTTATAGCATGATTCATAAACATGAAAGGTAACATTCTCTGCCCAAAAGCTAGGATCACGATAATTTCTAAGCTTTCATTTTCTTTGTTAATTCACTAACCAAATTTCTCCCTAATATCGAGCAAGAACATCCTAATCCGCTCATTAGTGCACCAGTAAAACCATCGATGAAAATATCTTGTCCGGTTAAATAAAGCCCAGGTATGTCAGTTTTAGATCTTAATGACGTTGTGCTCTCCAAAGTAAAGCGACTAATGTCGTGATCAATGCCATAACAGTCGCCTCTATCAGCATTTAAGTAATACTTATGTGTAAGCGGCGAGCTGATATCAAAGTAGTCAACACAATCGCGAAGTTGTGGAAAAAATCTGCATGCCTATAACAACCGAAAAAGAATACATCATTAGAATAAATATATCGATTACACTATAAAATATTTTAATTTTGACTATAGCTATTAATCATTAATTGCTGCACAATTGTTTTAATGAAATAACCTTGTCCCAAATATTTCTACCGAATTCTTCTTTCAAGGAATCGTAATCTTCACCACGATGCATAACCCTTTCCTGTTCCCATTGTTCGAACCACTCGTAATTAGCTAGAGTCACAATTACACAGGCTGACTTATTGGGAAAACGCTCTTGCCATGAAGTATCTTTTGCGGAAGGAAAAGAGACGAACATCATAGGAACATTGCTTGCAGCCTCAGCAGCACTCATTGATAAATACTCTTCCATATCTTCGCTAAGATTATTGCTATCATACGCCCATAAGTTACTATTTGGTAAATTAAGCGTCTTACTGTCTCCCTTTAATCCTACAAATACCGACATGTAGCTGACGCCATGCTTCGCATAATGTAGATGCCCAAATTTTTCTCTAGATCTATCTGTTATAGATTGGGGTAAAAGCTTCTCGAAAGTATTGTAGACACCAGCATCTGCAATTATTTAACATCGAAACAAACTTGGTAAAACATGTACAGTACAGTAGCAAAAACTAAAACATATAAAACTTTATCTCACCCGATACAATGCAAGGTGCATATATACAATGACTTTCTCCTCCTTTAACGACACGAACGCCAACAGCTTTCTGGTTATCATCGAGCAAGATTTCTGATACTTTCGCTCTGACTAGGACTTTACCATGACTTTTATTAATGAACGAAACCATATGATATGTTATCTCCGCAGGACCTCCAAGTGGATAAAACGCTCCCTTCATATAGTGATTAACTAACAGGCCATGTATTGCAAAACTCGAATTTTTAGGCGCAGTACCTGATGATGTAAAAGAATCATTTAATCTAATGTAACTACCAGTAACTTCTAACAATACCATGTCTAAAAACTGACTGCAATTGTAAAAATTGTTACTTTATATCTGATACTTATTAGCAAGAATCTCCTACTCTAGTACCACTATTATGCAGTTTAATAACTATCACTATCATAGATTTGAAAGCTGTCAAGGATTAATATTGTTATCTTACCATAATCGCCATAAATATAACTGAAGACGGCTTGTAGGTCTTTGTTCTTAGTCAATCCTGATACAACTTCCAAAGTGCTCCGATTCGAAGACTTAAAAAATTTTGTAATTACGCCCAACAATCCAGTCGCTGAGAGACCTGATATTACCCATTTTGGAAGTAATTTAACTATAAACATACCAGCACTATTTCTGCTTGTTTCCTATAATCATAACAAAAGACAGTAAGCGATAAAATGTTACAGCGTTTGTAAATTTCATCGATAAAATTTCTACTACTTTTGCAGTAATCATACAAAAAACCACTTCAGTTGAATTATAATTAGAAATATTTCGTTAATGTTTGTCATTTTTATCATTGTAACCGCCCGATTCAACACATATAATTGCTACCTTTACGAGCTGTACATATTTCTCAATAGCATCTTTCTCCTCGGGAAAATACTCTGAGAGCTGTTTCTTGTAAGACTCTACATCTGACAAAATTCGATACTTTCGGCTCTCTTCCGGTTTACCAAAAGATGCGATATCGAATGCTTGATCCATTGGACACCAACCGATTTGACCATCGCTACACTGATCCAAATAGAACTTGCTTAAGCTCTTATTGGAATGCATTTGACCAATGTAATGAATACCGGTATCGAATTCATACCCTAGTTATAAAATGCATCAGCAATAAATAATTATAATTATTAAATCAATATATAGCACTAAATTTTATGTAAATCGTAGAACTGTAAAAATTACAAGCTCAAGGAAGTAACCTTTTTCGTAGAAAGTGTGACAACAACCGCCAGCTTGATCGTGTTGCTCTAATACTAAGACTTTCTTCCCAGCTCGAGCTAAAGTTGCTGCAACAGATAAACCACCAACACCACTACCAATAACAATTGCATCTAAATTTTCGGGTACTTTCTTCAAAGCGAAACCATTCTTTATAAGCTATAAAATATATAATTATCGAAATTCAGAGAATAAAAATACATCTTAATATATGCAGTACGTGTATATACAACTTCCATGTACCTGTATCGAGTACTAAGACTATCACAAACAAGTGAATAAGTTAACTATACAGTAATGTATAATAATTTATATTTGTTTCACGGCAATACCATTACACATCATTGACAAACGACCACAGTACTGTACGAGTATATGAAATTTATCGTTAAACGCAGACGTAAACACAAACTTTTTGATACTTATAATTCACCGTAGTAATGTACTGTAAGTATATTACAATTTTTTCTCTACTTCTTTTACTGATCCGAACAAATACACTTTATAATTTCTAAAATAGTAACAGTATAATATGTAGATAACATGACAAGCTTAATCCACCACACGCCTAACCACTGCCATAGCGATAGATAAACAAGTGTTTCGATACGAACCTTGTCTTTAATCTCTTTCGGAACATGGCGGTATTCGCTAGGGTACGGAAGATTCGCGCTAAACACGTCTTGACTACTGCCACGACGAAGTAAAAGGAAAAATACAACCGGGATTAAAATAAATACCCCGATGGCAATGCTAATTGTAAAGTTGCTCAATATCAAGTTGTCAAGTATCGCTGCCATTGATAGTTTAAAATGAAAGTGTCACCAGCTATCCTCTTGACGTAATACTGTATTCTATTCTATTTAAAACAGCACATATAACAACGTAATTTTAATTGCCTATTAAAAATACGCGTAGTAAGTGACTTTGAAGGCAATTTTAACCAATAGTAACGACAGACTATGAGTACTGATGGTTTAGTCGAGCCTTTCACTGTAATATTTGAGCTTTAACCGGTTTTGCACGTGTTGTTAAACCTCAATTTTAGGCTAGGTCGAATCTAAAACAGCTCCTATCAATCTCGACGGCGAATTAAAGCGTACAGAATGTTGGTAAATACTGGGGATACTGTCGGACCGTACTGTAGAAATGACTGATGACCCCTACAATACAGTATACTGTAGTTGGGTACAGTACTGTACACTGTACCCAACTCGGAGGTACTGTACGGTACAGTACAGTGCTGTACTGTATGTACTGTAGTGAATTACGGAACACTTATTACAGTACAGTACAATAAAAATACTGTAGGAACCAGTGACCCCAGATAAGTAGGCGGTCCTACACATGCAAGAAACAATACGAGCCTATCCAATTAGCGATCATGACGGTGTACTGTACACTATACAGTACAGTACTGTACTGCAGCGTTTCATCATCATTGTACAGTACTGCGGATTGAAAATTAATTTCGTGCAAAATAATTCAGCTTAATTTAAAGTTACAACAAAAAAATGTACCAACGTAAAGTGTGTTGATGTTGTTCTATTAATTATTTATTAATTATAGCAAAGTTATTTTAAAATGCAATAATATTGGTTAAATTAAACGAACGATTGAACCGCATCGAAAATGGCTAGCAAAATTAAAAATTTTTATTTATAGTTAATTTCCCCTTATATTTACACCTGCAAACCCAATGGGACTGATACAAAAGTATGTGATAGAATCATTTCCTTGACAGAAAGTACTTACTTTTACCAATCATGTCAGAAATTTTTGAACGAATCTGTTAACCTTTAGAGGTTTACAATATTGATTTTGACTGGAATGGCCAATTTTGAATATTGTACATGTGTCAGCGTAAATGCTATTACGTACGTATTAAGTATTGCTAACGAATGTGTTTACCTGTTTACTGGAATACTGCTTTATCATATTAGTGTATCATAATCTTATACAATTATGTAATCCGTATTTTAGTATTACACCGCACTATACTGCACAGTATATCACAGTGCAATCGTATGCAAGCGTGTGTTGTTGTTGTTATCGTCGTCCGATCATAGCTGGATATCTTCCACAGTTCTCGATCTAATAAAGTATCTTAAACTACGAGACATTGTACATTATTGCGAGCTACCATAAACTACGAATACCATGCTATAATCGTAAAGTAATATTCATATTGCCAATCTATGACATTGTGTATAAGCAATACTGCTCTTACTTATTTTAATCTAACATCATTAATATTTTACATGTCTCCAACTTTCGATACCCTACGGTAATTTTTAATCTTATAATCTTATCTATTTTAGCTATAGCAGAATATTTATCATTTTCTAAACAATGCATCAAATTCTTCCAACCCAATAAAAAAATCATCTGCTGTAGTTTGTTAGCTAGTAAGCTATTCCGCTAAAAACAATTTCATGATAAAAAGAACAAATTTATTAAATTCCTATTTAGTTCTGTTTTATAACAAAACTTATAGGGCTGTCCTTTAATTCCTCCTTCGCTGTAGCTCGATATATTTAGTAATCCAATATCCATCATACACGTAAGGTATTTATTAATCCTTCAAAGCATACTTACAATATTATACAATAATATCACATGCTGTAGAAATATTTTTTACTATTAGCAGAGTTGACATAGCCATTTTCGCATACATTTGGTGATAAACACATTATCAACATTAATATAAACTTATATCGTATTAACTATAACCTCAGAAATAGTTATAAAAAAATATTAATAAAGATTTATAGTTGACCGGAGCTTGACTTTATGCAACTTTCAGATAATTCTCTTCTTCTATCATGATGAATACATACGAATAGGCTAATTATGTGTATGATAATAAATCACATTTCAGTTTGATTCAATGTAGATGACTCAGTTGATAGCTTAAATTTAAAGAGAAGGCAAAGATTTTTAGGAAATTAGCTATTAAAATTCAGTCAAATTTTTAGAAATAGCTTGCATTTTAAATAGATTACTTGTACGTCGCTAAAATTTTATATGCCATGACTATCTAACGGCACCTTGAACCTTTACTTTGGAAATTAACAGAAAATTAATGAGTGTCGAATCAGCGCTTAGCCTAAAATAGCCATAAAATTTTGTAGGAAAGCATCCTATGAAATAAACTTCTAAAAATCTTCCGATAAGAATTTGTTGTACCCATCGAACATCAGATATATGTTTTACAATACAGTATAAATGCATCTCCTGTTTTTTTAAACGTGATATTCACCGTGCACATGAATAGTTATCAAAATTGAATTATTTATCTTTCGATCTGTCAGGTGCCGAAGTGTGAACTTTACTTCGCTAAATCTACTTACAGCTCGCAGAAAACTATTTGAGATTTTTTGATTGACATTAATGATATAAAGTTGTTTCTATTATCATCGATAAAAACTGCAACTAAAGACTAACATTCTCCATCTAAGCACTGAAAATTGTAATATAATTTACAAATTCAATCTATAGAACTTAATGTAGCTGATAACAATGTTGGTTTCTTTCACTCCCTTAACTATAATGATCTCTTATACGTACATCCATGCCCTAAATGCGTATTAAATATTCTATTTACTAGATAATTCAAACTCTACAGATACTAATGTGTTCCTTTTAAGATATTATCGTTGTTACTCAAGTAACACTAATCTAAATCAATAACCTAAATAGCTGACCGTATTTCTCCTATAAAATTGGATATTTGCTAGTACTCTCATTAAATAATGCCTTCATAAAATAATTCATGCATAAAGCAATCAGAAACTCATTATGTTTGTTTGACTAGTATGAAATAATATAAGTTAATATGATTTGCATGACTTTCTAATAAGCAAAATTTTAATATTAACCCGTAGATCTAACTGAAATTGTCAACATATCATCTACTGACTACAATCTACTGTGCTACTAGAAAATAATAAAGAATAAATAAAAGCTATTGATACGTTTTCTTAATTTAAGTGCAAAAAATCCATAGTTTCACTACAGAATAATATTAAAACCGTATTGAAAAGAAAGGCCGTTCTTATTATAATGATGCCTACATTCTATTATATCTACAAAATGATTAGCTATGGATCAGTTCAGAAATGGTAATTAGATAAAACCCTTTATTGCCGTGATGTTTTGCACGTCTGTTTCAATAGCCTTTTGTTTTAATATTAATAAATAGATGATATTTAACAGATACTTGTAGTTACCGCAATTAAATCTAGATCATAAGCAGACTATTGTTTATTCAAAAAGTGACAATTGTTAAACTATATAATTGAGATGCCGACGCCTAGGATGCCCTATCGTATTTAATAACTCTGCTCTTTCTTTTCAGCGCTTAATGGAATAGTATCGTATATAGCTTTTATTGTTTATTAGCAGTAACCAAATCGTATTTTATCAGAAACTAGACGTTTCAGCAAATCAGTTTGCATCTATCGATTGCAAGCGGAGTGCTAAGTACGCTTATAGTAGAAGATTTTAGTTTTCTTAGTGTTCGATTAAGGTATCTACTAGTCAACCAGAATTGATTAGTTGCCGTTACTTATTTCCTGCGTTACTATTTCATTACTGATTAGTTATATAAAATAGCTTAGAGTTCCAACTTAATAAGGTAAGAAAGAATAAGTATCTGAATTTTCTTTTATCTTCCATTTTAGCTACGGATCATATAACTGATCAACATAGGCTAACAATTATGTTACTTGAAACTTTTACTTCTTACTTAGGAATATTTTCTAAGCGAAGGCATTGGCTATTACCAGCGTAAAAAACTCTCAAACATCATAAAACTTTCTAATAATTATCTCTCCTACTAACAAGCTAAAAAAGAAAATCCTATAATTCGCTTACGCCAGGACTTAAAATTCCAAAGGTAAACTGAGTAAGAACAATCACTTAACAAACTTAAATGTTACCCTTATACCACTACAAAGTATGTTATAGTTGTAAGACCATCAGTCACTGAATCCATCTTTCGCAAGATCCGTGTAAATTAATGAAACAAAATTTTCACTATATCGATTTATATACCAAATGTCAACATTTAATACAACGGTATATATTTGCAAAATTGAATACAAAGTTTTTCTAAGCAGCACTTGATTATAGGAATGCCCCAACTTTTTAATCGATTATATTCGTGATTTTAATACATACAGTCTTTACTAGTGGTTATCGCCCACTGATATGTCTTTGCATTACTTCTTTCGATTTTGACTTGAATACTAACAGTTTTAATAATTAGATATGACATTAATCAACACCTGCTTAGATAGATTTTTGAATAATTATGAATAGAAGCAGCAGGATATACGCGTATATTTGCACAGCGCTAAAATTATATTTTCATATGGTAAGAGAGAAAGTTAATTATTTTTCACACTGCGCTTACATATTAACGGAAACAAAACTTCAGTGGGTACCGATCCGGTATCCCACAGAGTAAATAACTGATCAAACTGCTAAAATTTCTAACTTCGATCGAACAAGAAGAATTTTTAAAATATTCCAGAGTAGATAACTAGAACCATGGAAAAATATTGGTTAACATCATGCACACTATTACATAGTAAATAAATAATCGTGGAAAATTCTAATAGCTCTCACACTTCAATATTGTACTCTCATCTGCACTGCATAATTTTATGTCCTATCTGCTCTATATCATCAATATTCTATCTCGAATGCTTTAGCAATTGATGCATACGTAACATAAAATTTTATAGTACTACAATGACTAATCGCTTGCAATTTTGGCTGGAGTACGCCCAGACCAGAATTATGGTATTGTGTGTGTAACAAGAACGATAATATAGTAATAGATTCCTTAGTTTAATTATTATCCCAATCACTCAAGTACTACTTACGTATTTACTGTGACAGTAGTTGACAACTTTTGTCTTCACTTATCGAATTTCTTCTTACACTGCTATCATTAAAATTAGTTTGATATTGACATTACAATCATTGGCCCGCCAACCTAAACTTCATTACTATGCTGTCATAACTTAAATGAAACTGAGCTTCGCAAAATAAGGTGCTCAGCCAATAGTTTTATTATACGGTCCATATCTATACTGCTCTGCTGTATGTTCAATCAATCATATGGTTATAAAACATGAAATTAATCATGATCGCTAAAAAAATCTAGATTCCTTTAATCAACATATTATCTTAGACAAAGGATATTAATACTTTATTTTTGATACTTATCCATCCACTCCAGGATATTAAAAAACTCCCAACGTTTAATTTCACTGATGTTTGTCAATTCTTCCGCTCCCGTCACTTATTTATTTAACACTATTTTACTGCAGCTGTTAACTATTAAGGAACGGAGTTCTTTTTATCTATACCAGTATCGAACCCTTCAAATTACTTTAAAAATCATAACTAGTTGAGATTATGTACATAAATTTCGTCTCAATTGCTTACAGTGTATTTTAACTATCTGGTCAACGACTAACATTGCTATCTTTTGTATCCTGTTAAAATCATTGAAATCAGCATTGGTGGACATTGTATTCTTAATCTATGGTTATACCAATTAATAATCTCGTTTAAGATCTATAAATGCTAATTGCATTGACATTGACTATATACAGCTGCTGTACTTCATTATCCTCGCTATAATTGCAGATTTTGAATCTTTTCTATTAGATTCTGATCCAAAAAATAGTCCCTGATCCCGCAATCAATCTAAGCTAAAATTAAACGACTTTATGAATGCTAGTTCTAATTAGTCTTATGGTCCGAAATAGATAAATTATTTAAAAGAATCTTTATCTTTTGATTAATAAAACACCATATATTCAAATCTATCGTTATTAACGAATTTAAAATAAAATAAGATAAAGAAGATTTAAACTAAAAATTAACCGAATTTCTGTTCGAAGTGACGTATGCTTTATTTACCACGAAGGTGATAAGCAGCATCGTAAGTGCCAGAAAAAGTGTAAAATAGATTGCAGTAACTGATAATATAAGATACGAGATACAAGTATAGCATGTTGGTGCACGAATTATATCGAGCGAAGGATTGATTTATAATGTATAGAAAAAATAGTTTTTAACACTAATTATCAGTAAATTAAATAATGTATCAAGGGAAGCAATATTTGATAAACAGAATTAGCGGAATTAATTTTTATAACTCTTATTACCTTACCGTTTCTTATTTCATTAAACTATCGTTGTCAAGGTATCATCTGTTCTATTCATTAAATATGTAAATAAATTATTGTACTATAGCATTCCTTAACATCTTCCACTGCACCATTGTTACTTACGTCATTTATGATAGAACATCAGTAGTGCCTCTAGTACCGTTTGTTTAGGAGCGAGTGTTAGAAGACAAATGTTCGTGCTGTTTTGATACAGGATTGTCCGATAAGCAACTTCACCGCAGCGAATAGCCGTAGAGATTTTCTTAATCATACAAATCAATTGTTAACTTTTCCTTAATTTTTTTTTCTTCATTCCATTTACAGTTATTTAGCATAAAAATAGGCTATGAAATAGAAAAATAAACTTTTGCGAACGAATTCTATCGACTTTTTCCTTATCGGCCATAATTAATTATAAATTAAATATCATTTAAAGTAATAAAAAGTGTAAATATGCCGCGCTAACATCACTAAAAATAGCAAAGTAACGTTATACAGACTATTAAAATAATTAAGTCTTAACGCGAAATCTTTACTTCGAGGAAGAATAGTAGGAGTGTAGTCTAATTTTTATATTTATATGCATTTTTTTTACGTTATTGCTAATGATATATTAATTTCTTTAATACGTATTGTATAGAAGAACTAGACGTTGTAGTCGAGAAAGATCCATATTAAATTATTTCGTGCATTTTCTAAAACCAATCCGTTTTTTGCTTTACTCTACTCTCTGCTTTTAAAGCAGCTGTAGTAGTATCTGACAAAAATTCGGGTATAATTCAGAGATAATTAAAACAAAACCATACCGATGTTTTTAGAGTGCCTACATCATAATAATTTTGTACTCTTCTATTGCCGTATCTTTTCGTTAAGATTTGTACGGTACGTGCATCACGATTAGAATCTAGTGTTATTTGAGAGATATTTGGCAAGATAGCATAAAACATACCGTACTTTAATAAGATCAATGATGGAAGTCATTCTATTCTATATAAAATAAGTTGGACAGAAGTGCTATTCTGAATAAAGCATATTAAAATCCAAATCAGACAACTAGATCATAGAATTAGTCATGCTTTGGCTGAAGTCGGAAAAGATCTTAGAAACAAATATGTCTATTTACTTGGATTAATCCTATTTTTTCTAATTTCCGCTCTCATTTGTCTCTGACAAAATTATAAAAATTGTCATGTATTGATTAATTTCACTTTCGCTCTAAATAGAGAAGTCAAAGTTTTTCTCCCTTTATGGCTGTTTCTTCCCATAAAATGTTATTTTTTGCTCGTTCACTATACTGCTATGAATTATCTCAGTTGATAATAGCACAATTTTTAGGCACTTCCAATTAAAAGTGAAATAAGTACCGCTACAATCGTTACGATGTGAGAGTGCCAGTTATCTTTTCTAGCTAATTCTGATAGAAATTATGCAAATTTTAAATGTGGTACTCTACAAAAATGGTTGCCAGGGACTACGTTAACATTCCTAAGATACCTAGCCAACATAATTAGATCATTTCATAAAAATTCCGTATTGACTTATAAATCATCTAAATATTTTGAAGTTTTATGAAACTGATTCTATAAAAATTAGACTGACTAGTAATCAATCATCATGCAATACGAGGGAAATTTTCATTCAAGAAAGCTGCAACTCAAAAATCAAGAAAGATGCCTTTCTGTATTACATATAGTATTTGAGAAATTACTGTATACAGTAATCTATATACATAAAGTAAGAGCAATTTTTTTGTAATACCATCACGGCCAAATGAAGAATATTCTTTTACTGTACAGTACAGCACAGCACTTCCAAATTTAGGGCGAAAATGTCAGGCTACGCAGACTGTACATATAAAAATTTTTGTGTTCAGTAATACATATTAAACATTTTGTATAAAAAGCCCTTCATAGCTAGATTTTCTGCCCGGTTCATTCGTAAATTATCAAAGTTACACGAATCCTGAAAATAAATCTGTATAGTCTGTAACTGCTATACATACAAAGTCAATATATTACTGTACCTCTCATTTAAGAGAAAAAATAGTAGTGGATGGTGCAAATATTACAATGAAATCCATTAAATACCTCGAAAAGACAAAATTCATTACTAGTATCTTTATTCGTCATTACCTTTTAAATAGTCGATTACATAGCTTGATATATCAAATTTTCACCAGTCACGAGAATATATTTTCTTTAATCCATGTGGGATTGGCATTTATTGGATGAAGAACATGCTCTCACAAGATTAGATACACCGCTGTATTTTACTATTAATAAACAGTACCCCTTGTCACAAATCAGCTTCGTGACAAGAATCACGTAAAAATACTCTAAGTTACTAAAATCTCCAGGATTCAGTATCCCTTAACTACCTCACAAAATTTAGACGCCTTTGCTTCTACATTGAACGACTAAAGAATTCCTATTTTATTCAGCTATCTGCCGAGCTTAATACCCTTCGGCAGCAGCTATCGTGTCATAAGATTATGAAATTTAGTTCATATTGAATTACCAAACTAATACAGAGATATTCATAATCGTAGACATGTACCGAATGATTCTATATAATTAAACTACAGTATGTCTATTCACAAAATTATTCATGGTATCATCTATAAGTGAATATCTTCAAGATATTAATCACAAGCGTTACAAGACATAGTAAAATAATCAATTAACATCAGTTACTATATAAG
>NW_002060945.1:4720685-4764241 GCF_000150275.1 Trichoplax adhaerens | reverse complement strand
ATTAGATACTGTCATAAAAGATTAGTTAAAAGTTACTTTCATATTCATAACTGGCCAAACCACGCACACCCAGCTATACGATAAGATGCATATGTCAATTAACTAAGCAAGCATGAAAAAATATTTCTTGGAAACATTTGTTTCTAGCTACTCTTTCAACTACGTCCGAATGTACTTTACTGTATGTAAATTAATTTGAATTTTATGGCAATTCTAGGTATGAATTAAAAATGATCAAATTTTAATATGATTAAGTTGCGATGGGAAGTAATTTTTGATTTAATAACTGAAGAAAATAATAAGAATTTCCAATTTATAGCTGTAATGTTTCAATATTCAAAACAATTCCTACTAACATGATCAAGTTTATCAAATTTTGTATTTGCATAACCTATCAATTTTATTAGTCGTGCGCACTTGAGATAAAGGTTAAAGGTTATACTGATTTTATTAATGACATTAAGAAATGCACATTCGGGTACATTTTCTATTCCATCTCCAAAACCATACTTAATTTAACCTTCGCAAGATAGTAGCCCACGTAAGACTTACTAATTATTAAAAATGATTAACGTAAATAATCAAGATTGTAGTATATCTTCATGGACACATACAGTCTACATATATATATATATATATATATATAGGTGCACGAAATTTTCGCAGTTAATAATGAATCGTTACACTATCGTGAATTTGATGTAGAAACTATCAAAATCATCGATTTAGTATTTTCAATTTTGGTGACAATTCCATCCACTGCATGATGCTAAAAATCACACTATTGATCAAATAATGAATATCATAAACTAAAAGATTTTAATATTTACTGGAGATGGATGGATAGACAACTTTCTTGATTAAGAATTTATAATTTTGCAATCCTTTTACTAACTTTGATATTTCAAAATAAGCTGCGATCCCTGCTGATTGGAATTAATTTATGTTAATGACAGCCTGTATGCACTAACAGATACCCGTTTATACCAGTACCACATATGAAATCGACTATTAGTACATGAAAAGCTACAGTTTTCATATTAATGCCCTAAATTTAAAATCTTTGTAGTCGTGATCTACCACAACCGTCCTATAAGAAGATTATATTGCAGTAATATTAGTCATTTATTCTGTTGACGATTTATTTCATATATTTAATTTACCAATTTATTTTCTCACAAATTAGTACCGGTATGTAGTTGATGGTCAAGCTTTGTGTAATAATAAGGCGCTATTACGTTGGTCTTACGATCAACCAGTTTTAAATTTTTTAGTGGTTTTCAATATAAAGATTAGTCGCTGCTCCATAAATACAATATTATGACGCTGTTGAATCATTAACTACGGTAACTACTTCAACAAACGGAGTATCGCACTCTATTCTTCCATGTTCGCCATGTAATTGAAATGAGTTCACGTATCTATCCTCAAAATTACTGTCCTATTCAAAATAACTGCCGTAGAATTTTATTATTTGTGAGGTCAAGACCCTACTATTAGAATTCCGATCTATTTCATCCGTATCACTGAATCCATAAATCGTCAATTGCATTCCTTATCTACTGTCATATTTTCTCTAACTATCACGCGAAAATTACAGAAAATATGTTATGTTTCATCTTGCACTGTAATAGTAGCAAACTTTTTCAACTTATTAATCTCATTTATAAGTTAAACGATGATACTAAGCTGGAAAATTTTTACTATCTGTTATATAATTAATCTACGTTAGCCAAATTAGGCATTCTGAATAATGTATTGTTATTACAATTGGCACCGATTTTAATTTATATTGGAATAGTGCATTATAAAATTAATCCATATGTTTGGCTATAATCAATATAACGATAATAACGGCTATTAAAAATAATTCAGAAAAGCGTAGTATCCGTAGAATTGAGCATAAATGAGATTTTCAAAACAACGATCATTACTAAATCTGAATTATTAAATTGTGAAGATAACAATGGGAGTATGGTCTTCAATAGATTAGATTTTCGATAGCATACTTGCAAATAATTATTTAGGTATACTACTAGAGACAAAAACAAAAGGGTGATAATACCTCGAAGTCGAAATCTATGAATATGATCAACAGTTAAAAGTCAAAATATGAGGACCCAGTATCATGTGTATTCAGGCATTGTCGCAGATCTGGAGACTTTATGATTTCACCATAAATATGTTCATACAATCGAAAAATTAACAAAAAATATGAGAATGATAGTTACGCCCGGAACTTTATATCAAATTAAACTAGATCTAGATCTAATTCATTAATAATGAATAGCCAGATCGATATATATAAAAGTAAAATTGTAAACGATGGAAAAATTTTTTAAATGGATCAAGGACATGAGATTTAAAGATATAATATGAAATTCATAATATTCGCCGTTTGTAACAAAAGAGCTGACTGTACCAGTTCTATGGGTAAAATAGAGTCAAGATATTATATTTTTAAACCAAATTAAATATTTATAGCGTGAATACGCTTATAAATAAAATTTTAAACGTCAACATATTCGATATTCTTTAGTGCATTAGCAACACCTGACGTAAAAAAGCCTTGTTTATGTAAGCTATTTGTTTATAATAGAATAGTCAATGACAAATAGAGAAATAGCTTATTAATGATCTATTTTTTTCAATTACTGTAAATATATATTATCTATATCAGTATAATATTAATCTCTGTCATATTATCAATTATAAAGTTGAAACATTGATGTTAATTCAAACATAAATTTGAAGCCTTTTTTATTTGATTTTTTTACAGTAACCCATTTACACTAAATCTAAAAGGGTATATCATTAGAATGATTCTTTTTACAGCTAATCAGACTTTATTTGAAGCTAAATCCTTCCGTTATAATAGAACTGATATTTTCGGCAGTACCTCCGCTAATGCTTTAGCCTATCTAAATTGATAAAATAATCAAGAATAGATTAAACCCAGAATATTTAATAATTAATATCACCCTTCAATTAGATAATGTGTTGCTTATCGATTATGAACAACACAAAGAAGGATTCTCTAAGATAAATTCGAAATCCGTATTTAAGAATCCCTCAATACCTCCTCTAAATACGACGTGATAATTAATATGATCTCAAAATCTATTTATTATCGCATATTTATTTGACATTATTGGCTATTTTCTGCCAGTTTATGTATCTAAATTTTCGGAACGATTACTTAGTAACATCTACATAGAATGTACCAACTGATTAATCTTGTTCCGTTTTAGGATCGTAAGTGCTCTCAATTAGTAAAACTGGCCTTTAGAGTGATATCATTTATACGTTTACATTCTCCCAACTTGGTTAACCTATATAATATCTGGCAGAAGTTCAACTAATCTGTTGATTGAAATCGCCCAAGGTAGGCCAGTTTTATAGCAAAAATAATTTTAATTCTAGCCTACTTACGTTGTATTTCTTTACGCTTTTTACCGTACAATGAATTTAGTTTCAAATCGAGTCATAATCTACCATGAGAGATTTAAAATCAAGTAATGATTTATTTGCGATATTCTACCTTAATCCTACATTTTTATTTTACAAGAGAAATTTTATTTAAAGTTTCATTTAACATGTACCAACATTAACCGATAAATAACACCTTTTGAAGGGTATTAAGTAAAATGATTTTCTCGAAGGCTACTCGCTAGTTTAACAAGTTCAGTAAATTAGCTTTAAAAATATCAATGTTAGTTTCTAGATTTCGCGTACCTTTATGGTTTAAAATGAGAACAAAGAAAAAGGAACCAAGAATATTTGATACTTTGCTTTAAATTTTTTTCTCTCGATCGGTATTTGCCACTGTACAATAATAACAGTGAAGTAACAAACAAGATACGTTGGTATACTACAAACATAGCATCGTTAAATAAATGAATCAGAAATGTAGGACCAAAAAATTTCTATTTAATTCCTTAATTAAGGGTGGCAGTTGATGCGAAAACTTAATAGTCAATCGTAGATTGAAAGATCTAGTCTACCATTAATCTTTTCGGTATCGTACTCGTCAAGATTAATCAGCAGATGATTTTGGCTTGTCTTTTTTAGATTATTCTTTAGATTAAATTAGAAGGATAGTTAGTCTTGGTTATGAATATAGATATAATGAATTATTTTTAAGTTATGTGTAGTAGAATTACTCCTTTCGGTACTATACTGAAAGAAAATATAATACACACGTATAATTTTATCAAGGTTAAATTATTTGCTATTATCTATGTTTTATTTCCGCACTCGGTTTTACCGCATTTGCTATAGTTTTTAGTCAATTGATTTCATATAGTTATTTTTTTAGTTCTCATACTGCAAGTGTAACATCTATACAATGACTATTTTAGTTATGTATATAACCTATTTTCAGTGTGATAAATCCTGCTTACCTATTTATTGATTTTACTACCTTTATAAAGGAATAATAATGTCAGAACAATTCGAGCTATCCAATATTCTTAGTTCAGAAATTTTTACCAAGTATCAAATAAGGCTATAAAATACTCAATCCATACTTTATCGATGAGATAAACTTAAACATAATATTATCGATGATGTTTAAGCACGGTTAGAAACCTAGATTCCCTTATTCTTGCATATATACCGTATCACACTGGTTAATACTGATGGTAGTAATCATCAATATTATTCGCATCTAATAACTATGAAAATGATTTATTATCGACTTCATATTAGCTTAATTAGACAATAGCGATTGCACCACTGTTTATAGAATTCTCCTAAACAGCGTTCATGTTAGCAAAGCGAATGGATAAATATACCGATGCGATTGTTATTAATATATTTATATCAGATCATTTGATGATTACCATATAAACTCAATAGAAAACTCATCTTGACTGTAAATTTTACATAATATTAGATCGTCACTGTATGTAGGTAGCTAGTATATAAAATCATAAACAGTTTGAATTCTAACCCTGTTCTAAAGTAAAATAGAGTTATGCAAGAGTTATATTTGGTAATTTACTATTTTTAATTTAAGATTTCGTCGGGTCATAATAGCCCTGGTAGCGGAAACTGCCAACAAATTAATTAACAAGATTATTATATGGGAGAACTACAATTTGTTGATGGAAGTTTGTCTGATTGAACTCTCCTTTATAATAATAAGTTGTTTTATAAAAATGAAGCGATCTTATATATTTACGGAAGTCTTATGAGATAAAAATGAATTCCTCCTATTCTCACTTTTAAAATACTATTTTTTGTGCTACAATCAACGGTTACTCCCTTACTATTTTAATTTTAATGAGTATAATTCTCTATTTTAGTAACAGGAAATTTCGATGGAAAAATTTTTTCACGTCAAAGTGCATAATTATTTTCTTGATTATTTCAATAAGGAAGGACAGTACTAAGCATACCCGTAATATAGTTTTATTCTCTCTGTCGTTATTTATGTAACATAGTACGTAGGGACTTTTAATTTAACAAAATTTTACCAACATAAATACGTCTATTTATAAAAGATAAAAGGTTCAGACTAAGACAATTACATTATTTCAAACTGGAATCGGTTTTAAAGGAGTTACCATTACTTTCCTATTTCTTCCTTTTAAGTAACATCCAAGCTCCTTTTAATTAAGATAAAATTGGATAACTTTTAACGTATATATATTTTATCATATTGTAGATATAAATAGTTCGAATTTTGATGCTAATAATTTAATTAATGTCTACTAAAATCACATTTTTAACAGAAAGATGCCTTGATCAGCAGGCATAATTAGGGTCTAATTGAGATTTTCTAGATATCCGCGAAGAGCTCGTTTTATAATAGCTTTTTAAATAAATAGATTGACTTCTGTATATATTATCTTTGTTTGCATGTTCTTTTATAGTTAATAATGTAAGCAAATTAGATAAACGATACATCATTCGAACTATTACTTTAGTTATAAATAGCTATATTCTTTTTTAAACATTGGATAAATATATGTTAACAATGAGCCGAACTTTACCTTGCATGGCATAGAATCTGTGATTTACTTTCGATATGAAGCAATATTTCAAGTAAATTTTAAGTGACTACCGCAATCCAATTATAGGATTACTAAACCATAGCAACAGAGTACTTTACGTTTTTGCAATTTCATGCACAATTTGAGCGTTAATGGTGTTTACATCAAGCACTAAGATTTGTTTAGCGATTAGCAGTGAGTGATTAGTTTTAAAATCGTAATTGCATCAGAGATTGTTATCAGTTAAAATATCTTCGAGACAAAGTAACTATATCATCCTTATGGTTGTTTATAATTTATCTTCATACAAGCTTTTTGTCGATGTATTCTACAGAATAATAGACGGAACAAAATGAAATGATAAAGTAAAAATATTACCTTAAGTAGTTAATAGTAATTGGCACTTTTAGTCAGTTTTTTATTTTGAGATTACTTAAAAGGAGATAAGCTAATGAAATATTAACAGCTTAACATATATTTACCATCTGTCGTTGTAATTTAATAGAGGTAAACGTTTTAAGAGGAAAGGCAGGCTAAAATGACTAACTTTACCGCTCATTAACAATGAAACAACTTTAAAATTATTCGGTTTTCTTATGAGACTATAAATTATATCTACTAAATACAGAATATCAACATTATGTATACTGATTATTTTCGATAATACTAAAATGTCATATTAATTCTGGTGAGAACACCCTACTACAGTCATACTCTGTAACTGCAAATCCATACTAATACTCATATGTTAGTAAAACAGATCATATTGTCTTTGAAGTTTTCAACCAAATTTTTAAATACTTTAAGATCTTGACGTCGATAATTAATAATTCTCTACTCATAGAAAGACTAGGTTCATAATTTAATCACAATTAAAATAACATTAGCTAACTGATGATTGATATCGACCAAGTACTGCATACTTTATACTGTTCTCTTATGAAATATAAGTCGACTATTTCAAGATAATAAATACCGAAAGTATTCTGCATTCTTTATAGTGCAATGTACATTGATCTAAATACTACTAATATTACAAGAACCTAAATGACGTGCCTTTACTAGCTTAGGTAGCTTAATATTTGCTATGCATATATTATCGATGATAGAGAAAGAATAAATTTGACTATCGGGTTTAGCATTCATGGAAACGATCTATTTTACCCTAAAAAAGATAAGTTTAAAAAACACGAACTGTTGGCGATGTTATTATTATGGGATTTTACAAATAAAATTTCTAATAGCAAATAAATTTACCACCCCAATCTCCATTAAGCCCAAGTAGCAAATTTATTGGTATAATTCTACTATTCAAATTTTAATTGAACTTTCTGTCAAAAGTGTACGCATATTTTTGCTAATACTATATACCGTAAAAATCTAAACTCTATCTCTTCTTTTCAGTCGGTATTAATACTTTAAGAGCTCTGAAATATAGTAATTCGCTATTTAGCCAATTCTCATCATACTTGAAGAAATGAATAAATTAAAAGTTAGGAATTAATTGGCTTTATTAATCCTTATTTTAAGAATCGCATAATCTCAGTTATTTAATTCTTCATAAATTAACATCATATAATCCATTAACATCAAAACATCAATACATTGGGTTTTATAACTTTAATATAAAATATCGATTCTTATTATAAGAACTAAATATAGAGTATTGTAATGTAACTTAGTATTGATTGTAGACTGTTAGCCATGTGTAGTATAATGTACGGTAGATATTTATCCTAAGAGATATTTGGTAGCTGTAACTATAGACTGTAGTGGTAGAGACGCTATGCTAGAGTACAGATGACTATATACAGTAAGCTGTTGAGTTACTAATATGGCTATAGGTAAAAATAGAACTGTAAATCATATATTAGGATATGGTTAATTCATTGTACTTGGCTGGTGTGAATAATGTCTACGTAAGTACTGTAGTCGTATCCATATTGGATTAATGATGGTCCGCAGTAGAATAGTCTTACTAAGAATAATTTAACTATGTGTAAAATAAGGTAAAAGGTTGCCATGCGGATTGTAGCTGCGAATGCTACGAAAAGTATAAAAGCATGCAACTTTAGATTATTCTGTTAGCTCGTTCTAGAAGTCTTTAGAAGTAGTATTCGGCTAGAGTAGAGCTGTGTAGTTAATCTTTGTATAAGATTGAATAAAGCCCTTATTTTTCTAAAATTTGGAATTTCGTGATTGGTATATATCACAAGTATATTTCTTAATGATCAATCGTTTAAAGGGCGTTTTGGCAAAGTTTCATAATTGACCATGTTTGCTGGCATGTACCCAGCTGTCATAAATTTTTTATGAAATATGCTAATAACCATTAAAGCTTTTTCATACTAAACAATATTTGAAACGAATTTTACCGTTAACAACTGTAAACAACAACATCGGCGAATGGATACATTATGTTTCAGCTATAATATCTGGTATTTGGTTGATACTGTAATATAAATCTATTACCCACACTTATCCCACATTTGACAATCATAGATCAATATTATTGCGATAGTATATGGATGGGTGCTTCACAGTTTCACGGTGTAGTTTACACTAACTGATTAGCATGCAAAATATGAATCAGATATAAGTGGCTTAAGATTAAAAAGAACTTTTCTAGGTTTCTCTTATCGACTTTTAAAATTTTGATTTAAATTTGTAAAATTATACTAACTAATACCGAATTCTATTGTTTTATGTTTTATCAATAGATTTTATCCTCTGGTTAATTATAAATTCCACGCTTTTCTTATGCAATATATTACGCTATAAGATTATATAAAATAGACCCTTTCCATTATACACATAATATCGAGAGAAGAAATTTTATTAAAATGACATCAACGAAAACTGTTCCTAATGTAACAACGCTTAGCATAACCCAGCCATGGAATGCCTCAAATGCAAATACATCGACAAGTCCTTCAGAAGTTGGATCTAGAAGTTTGGATTTAAATGGTCAAAATATTGCTTGGTTGGTTTTGGCAATATTCACTCTACTCACCAACTGTTCATTTTTATTTTTAATTTCATGTATTAAGAACTTAAGAAAACCTAGTAATAGCTTTATTGCTAGTATGGCTGTTTTAGGTATACTCTGGTCAGTGATGTATATTTTTCCTCGTTGGGCGTTAAGTTCAATCATTAATAATTCTGAAAATTGGTTCTACTGCAGCTTAACAGCGCTTCTTGGTATCTTTTTCACTATAGTAATCAATCTTCATTTATGCTTGATAAGCTTAGATAAATACATTGCAATTATATTCCCGTTCTTCTACTTGAAACATGCTACTAATTACGCTATCACAATTTCCATTGGTGTGGTCTGGGTATTACCTTTATCAATCGCTATTATTCCACCATTAACATTTCGCAATTTTAGCTCTGGAGCTTGCGTTTTAGTAAATCCCAACAATTTAGCCGCAGAAGAAAGTTATTTCATTGCAGTCTTTTCAATATTATTTTTTGTCCCAATTATTTGCATGGTCTTTGCCTATAGTCATATATTTTTGATTGCCAATAAGCAGCTTAAAGTATTGGCAGATCAAGATAATTCTCAACACAGGTTTCTTAACATTAAAGCAGCTAAATATCTATCAATAATTGTTGGCGTTTTTCTCATCGCGTGGTTACCATATGTCATCTTCTTTTTCGCAATTTATGTCGGAGCAGTTAGACCTAACCTTGAAATCATTGATGCACTTTTCGTCTTACGATTTTTGGCATTCTCTTATCCATGCATTAATCCAGTTATGTATGGTCTTTTACAATCAGATTTGCGTAAGTATATTAATAAACAAATGTTTTTTCGTAACAACAGGATCGAAATGTTTTCAACATCTCAATCTGGATTTAGTAATGGTAGACCAAAATAAAGTTGGTATTCAAGGTTGAGAAAGATCTTAATACTGGAGGACTTACATTCATAAATTTCATTGCCAATTGACAATAGAATATCTAGAATTCTATAATCTTAATCAAGTATTCTAGTTACTATGGCACCGTGCTGCTATATACGAACATACGTATCCATCTTTATGGTAGTACGCTTATCCATGTATATGTATATATATATATAACATATATACGTATACCATATACTTACTGTCATAGACTCATATATACGAGTACGCTATGGCTATATGTATTATACAACAAATGTAAAATATTTAACAGCTAATTTACAGTTACTGCTGTGAAATAAAGATGACATATTGATACCCAATATCAGTATCATATAACCATTTAAAATTAGTGAACTGTTGATACAATCGGAATTATAATAATTCTTGTATAATCTACAGGACAGCTATATATTGAGAGTAATGAAGCAGCTATTCAATGTGGATTAATAGTATAGAATCAGGTGCAACAATAATACCCGTATTGATTAGCATAAAGCATCTAGTATGATATGAAACAATGATCATAATCAGCATCCTACAAGTAGCACTAATTACCTAGCGGTAAAAACTAAGGTAGCTGAGTAGATGAAGAAAACTTGCATCTGTTAGTGTCACGGTACGCCGTTACTAATTAAGTAACTGTAAATTAATGAATGCTTACGAATAGATAAGATAAGGTTATGTGCTATGTTTTGATGCGCTTGTAGCTGATAATAGGATGGTAGAAATGAGATAAAAATAGAAGTTGTTAGCAGTTAATTTACCGTAGGTTTATAAGGTGTGTTAATCTCTAAAAATTGAGCTGTATATGGACGAAGGTTAAGCGTCTTAACACCTGATAGCTTGTAGCTATCTAAGTCTGAGAATATCGACATGTATATTTAGTAATGCTATTATACTAATTAATGTAACTTGTAAAGCATGAATTCTAACTCGTTAATATTGGAATTCACTGTAGAAACCTATTTAAGCGCGTGTGTTTGTAGAATAAAGTAAGTAATTGCTCAAGAAACGGCAAGACTCATATCGTGAAGAATAGTGTAATAATTAGTCAGTTGTCTTTGGAGATCAGCCGAGAAATCGAGTCCTCAAATACTTCTTTCATAGAAACTGAAAGTACTGGGAGAAATAGCCCAAGTTTTAAGTAACTACACTAGAGTTCTTTACTTTCCTTTGCCACAGGTGAGGGTTGTGACAAGTTAGTAGATTTTTTTGCCTCATTAAATATATTCGTAACTCCAAATATCTTATTGAAATGTATTTTAAAATTTCTTAGCGAAGACTATTGAGCTTCTTCTTGATCTTTTACTAGTTGAAAAAGTATATTTTATTGATGAGTTACCCGGGGTACTGTTTGTTAAGCTATATCTCCGATATAGCAGATTACATTATGTGGCTCAGAACAACAAACCTTACTACAAATTTGATTCTACTTGTTATATGCGTATACGTATGAACTGTAATATATGTGTACTCCCTGATCTGAGTTATCATGATAACTAATAATGTATTAAGTATGGTATAATTGTAGCAATAGATACGCAATCTATTTGAGCTGTTTACTGTTACGAACTCACTATAACAATACTGTACGTTATGTACGCCTGCGCAGTAGAGTACTATGGTTTCTCCGGTATGATATAAAAACCGTGCGTAAGAATAAAGAGCATCTTTTTCCTAGCATGTCTATTTGTGAATATATTCTTTGTATACGAGGTCGATCTCCTTCCTAGACATAAATGTACAACAGTACTACGACTTATTTATCAAAAAATTCCTATGCTTAAGCGTGGTCATTCTAGATAAAATATTTTATTAGCCGTTTTGAAAAACTTCCGCTAGATGTAATTTAACCCTTATGCGCGTATTTCAATATAATCTATGCAATAATATACAGCAATGATAAAAATAAAAGGAAATTTCTTTATAATCAAAATTTCAGCAAGTTATTAAATCTTAAGATCATATGCACATTGCTATAATTTAACGTAATTATGAAGAGTACCAGCTTTTCAATTGTACCAAACAGAATTACCGATTACCCTAACAGGTTTAAATTGTCATAGTAAGTTTGCAATTTATAAAGGGTAAACTCATACTTATATTAGTTCCAATGCGATTTTGCGGTAATTATAGCTGAAGATCTTCAATACTGTACAAACATGATTTGTAGTATCGCCGCAATACTCTGATTACCGGGGCATTACTGATAGGGTTAATTGAAAATTATTTTATGTATCACTCTACATAGTTAATAATCTTAGTGAAACAGATTTCATTAGCATGAAATGTTACAGCTCCCATATTTTTAAATATGTATCAGTACAAGTTTCAGGCTTCTTTAGCTGTATGACATAGTACTTCTCGAACTATAGTACTTCGTTATTGATTTAAACTGACAATATGACATTTATTTCAATTAACTTAAGGTCATTACTAAATATTTCTTCCAGGTAAATTCGTACATATGTGTACGGATAACGTAAAGTGTTTGAAGCTTATAAAATCTACCTTAGTATAGTATTTACGAGTATTTCTTAGATAAAGCTGTCGTTTTTACTTTTCGGGACAAATTTCGGATGTATGGGTATTTATTGATTTGTGACGGCAATGCAATCCTTAAACGTCACGTAATCGAATGTTAGATCTTTTAAACATTGATACTTTGATATGACTGAATCATATTATTAGCACAGTATAAATTTTATTTAAATATAAAATATTTATGTCAACCGTAGTAAAAGTATGCACCTGTCCTAAAGGGCTAGACTGATGTAGGCATTATACGAGTACATCAAATAGCCAATAAAATTATGAATGTTATCACTATAAAAGCTAATGCTATTTGATAAACAAAGTAAAAAAACATATTTACGATATCTTTTCATGTAGCAATAGAATTGATGTTATAAATTATGCATTAATATCATATCTAATAAGTTATTTTTTAACTTAGGTAGGATATAACATATAATGCATGTGAATATTTAATACTGATTATGAAGTTATTTTATGGATAGCAAATGACGATCTCCAGATCTCTACTCCAGCACTTTATAGATCATGAAATATCCGAATCCAAGAATTCGCATGCGTGTAACGATATCGTACTGTTGCATAAGTGCACTACTGGTAGTAAAATTTTCGTGAAATATGGAGGCACGAGTTGAGAAAGCCTTGAATTTAGATCTAGCGTGGTGTTGTAGCTACTACGCTATACATTGATCATTCAATCGGTTGTCTGAGATCGAAATTGCACTTGAGAATCAAGTTCATTTTGCTCTCTCTAAACTTAACAGATCGTTTATGAGATATTAAGGAATTTGTGTTATAATATAGCACTGAAAATTTAACTATAACTTTGGCATAAGAGATATTGCTGCTTCCTCATCATTATGTGCGGTAATTTACATTGATATTAAAAGTTCTTAACTTTCATACATTAAGAGACAGTTATCACTCAGTTGTACGAATCATCTTTTAGGTTTAGAAATTGAAATCGACTTTATGTAATAGGAAAAAGTATTTCAGAACATGTCCATAGTAGAAATTTTTGTATTAATTATTAGATTACCAGTTTAATTATTGATATCTATATTAATAAAAAAATATGTAAAACTATGTAATCGATGTTTCTAAATAAATTATCCCAGTATACATGAATAGATACAAATCCATGTGTGACGTGTATCAGTGTTAGCTACTGCATCACGGGTGACTAAAATTTTGTTTGTCATGAAATATATATACATTAATAAAGTTGTAACGGCAGATGTGAATTTGTTTATGAGCTACAGTTTAAAGGGTTTTACGGGATTTACTCAAACATGAGATAGACAGTATCATAACAGTGCGATTTGGCTATTAATTTTCCTTTTTAAGCAGATTTCGAACTGATTTGCGTGCTCTTACCCTAAAATAAATAGTTTTACTTTCCTATTTCAACATTGAACCTAATTACTAAGTTCACATGATTATATGAATATCATAAGTTCATGGCTAAGCAAATAACACTGGACACTATAATGATTTAGTAGTCAAGAGCTGCGTAATCGGATTTTACCGTAATTTTAGCTCATTAGCGATTATTGCATATACTCTTTGGTACAATACTACATTAAATGATGCGCTAAGCGATAAAAAAATTTATATTGAGGCCTTTAGATTGACAAATTAAGTAAAATTAGCTTCATAATACCCGTTCCTCATATACTATCTGCTATCAAACAATCTAGCTCAACAATGCTATATATTACACCTGAATAGAAATGTGATTCCGCTCAGGACTGTGACAAGAGAAGTACGGTATTTGTCAATCTTTATAAAGCAGAAACAAAATGAAATTTTAATAAGAATAGTTTCTATAAATTGATCAAGCTAGTACAGACTTGATACTTTGGTGCCAGTGGAATATTTACAAAAATTTGTATTTAGGCCTGTTAATTGATAAATTATGTAGAACTAGCTTGTCCAGCACGATTCATCGTGCAGAATTATTACAGTCTTTGTAATACCCGTTGTTCATACGTGTAAGTATCCGTTACTAGGCAATCTATCTCAACAATGACTATATACTATACCTGGATATAATTTTACATAAGAGAGGTAACTTGTTAATCTTTAGAAAGCAGTAGCAACAATATACAATCTTCTTCACCCTCCATCATCGTTTCCATAAATTAATAAAGTAGAGAACTCGACATACTGGCGCCAGTGAAATATTCAATGGATATATTGTGGCCAGAAGCAGACAAATAGGTATTGAAAAGAAGGTTGACATGACATAAACCGGTTTCCAACTGGTCGACTAGTTGATGGAGAGAACAATAGGAAAGATGTATCAAATAGCGACGGATATCCTAGTGTACGTCACGCTTTTCAATGGATGATTCGATTTGACGTGCTTCACGTTCTCATTCGTCATGTTACAAGACAATAGGAAATCTCAGAGTGGAAATCACTCATGACTAACATACCTCTGCGATAGTATCATCTATTACGTCATACTAATTGTAGAATATAATAATTTATCCATATAATACATTTACTCGATATCAATGAGTGAGTATACGAATGTAATCATATCCAGAAAATGAAAAAGTAGAAATTACTTTGCTGGACCAAGTCCAACTCTATCTATCGTGGAAATAGTATATCAAAATGATTTCATTAGACGAACGCTATGACTACAAGAATTCTCTGACAAGACTAGAAGTGCTTTCTCAGAATAAGATAAATTTTTATTTTATGTAAAGCATTTTATGTGTATGCAAACATAGTATGATGTACAATTGTATATGGCTAACAATGTAGTACTTATTTTTGAATGACATGACATATCAGGTAAATCAAAGAAGTCAATCAATATATATTTCATTGATTTTAAAAATGTTGGGGAAAAAGTCTTAACAGTAATTCGAAGCATATACCCTTTTCATATACGGTAAACAAGTTCTATTTATATTGCTGTACACTCTAGTCATATATACAGAATCGACAACTGGTGTAATGCTATAAGGTGATGATTAGTCATGAAGTCACCTTTCTAAGTAATAATTATAGCTAGAAGAAGGAAATAGAAATAATTTTATGTAAAGAGAATAACTCTAGGTACTAATAAAATAAATTATTGTGTGTAAGATTGCTAATATGCAAATACGGATTACTCTGTAATGATAAAAGAATTGCCCTCTTATTATGTGTCAACTGAAACCGTACACTATATTGTACGAATGAGAGTATAGATAATATTAATTAATGCTACCCTCAGTACAAAGTCGTATCTTAACATTTTTTATACTTTTTCCATTCAAGCTGTATTATATTTCGCTTTACTTATTATAACAGAGTCTAATTATGCATTGTATAGCGTAATAGGCGTTAAAAGTAGTTTATTAATATATTTTTAGAGGCTGCAGAAGAGAAGTAGTAACAGAAGTCACGATATAATCCTTTCAGTTTTTCATAATATTAATCCTTGATACTGATACATGCAGTTTTGTGTATCAAGAAATTTAAGTCATTTTTTATTTCGCCCGTTGTTAAGATATCACTTCTACGTGGGTAATGATTTGAGGAGAATGACGTTGCTATGATTATTAAAAAAATATTCTAGATCATCGATAAGTACTATGATAATTAACATATACATATTCTTGACCTACTGTGTTATATACCCTCATGACGATTCAATTGTAAATCACTTGAATAAATTTACTTTCGGTATTGATTGATTTTAATAGGGTATTCAAATTTTTCTATTATGCATATAAGTAAATAGTCATCATTATTGAAAATTATAGTTATATTAGAGCTCAATAAGTCGTTGTGAATTAAGCTGATTATTAAATTATGACTATTATATTACCTTACAAACACTATTTTAGTTAAGCCCATTTTGAACATTTTCTATTCTAAGTAATAACTTAATACTTACTATTATTTATTATCCATTAATTATTTCATTATTTGCAAATATTCAGATAAAAGCGATGCAAACATAACTGCCTAATTCATAGACAGTAATTGAAATCAGGTTTCATCAAAAATTAACACATTAGTACGTGCAATTGTTCGGGTAAAGGTTAATATTCGTAAATAAATTCATCTTGATATTCTTTTTAAGAATTTATAACCTTCACACCTTAACAATTTACCCTTATCGATATCTCTGCTAAAAGTTCTTTATTAAAATGTTAGTGGATCCTATTTCAGTTTTAGTTGTATTATTATAAATATGGCATGAATCGCTACGACAAATATCGATGTTTCATAATTTTTTACTATAGTAGTAGTGTTAACGAAAGACTAATATTTAATGATTATATAATTATTTAAGTATAAGATATGATCTTTAGTATATGATGATGATGCGATTTATTAGTTGTTGAAATGATCCTTAAGTTCTAAGAATTGTAGCAGGTAGACAATGTACGATAATCAAGTTTTTGCAATGCTAATGGAGATTAAATTTAGGTGGAATTATAGCTGTATCAAATAAAAATAAAAATCTGGCAATGTATACTCGTATATACAAGCGGTAATAATTTTAATATTATGCAAGTGTTAGATCTCAATTAACGCACTTGGTGATTACATCTGGAATACCTCTATTAAATACTATATTAGTAATCTTTATATAATGATTATATCACTTTTGACCTTCTGTATATATACATTAGTCTTTATTAAAATATTAATAATACTATAAATAAACGAAAGAGACCTTTCATGATTTACAAGCCAATCGCGAATTCGATATAGAATTATCAAACGTACTCTCTGATTCAGATTTATAACAAATTTTTAGTCATTCTAGCATAATCTAAGCAAATTAAATATATATGCCAATGCTAGCGCTCATTAACATTTGGTAAGTACTATTTATTTAAATCTGATTACTTGCTAATTAGTAAACGTTAGTAACGTCATTTAATTTTAATTGTAATTATTTCTTCTATATATTTTAAAACATGCATCACTTAAATCTGCACATATACAGTATGTGTACTACATAATTTTAAGGATATCATGCCTTTAATAATGGAATATCTCAGTGAACTTTAACGCTTTCAGATATTTACATTATTTTAAATCTTTGACGAGATCTGTTTACTATAAGAGTAGAAGTATAAAATTGTTTAAAGCTCACTATATGATTTATTTCATGAGGATTAGTATTTAAATGATACTACGATTGGTAAATGTAACACTATATTAAGTAATAGAAAATATAGGATCTCTGATGGTGTCTACAATAATTTTAATTAGTATTTCTCTCCGGTAATAACAATACTATGTAAATATCGTAAAGATAATTACGATTATTAATTATAGATAATTAAATTCTACCATAACTAAAAATCTCGTGATTCTAAACTAACTCCAACAATAACATAATGTAGGCTTTTATTTATTGATTGCAATTTCTAGCTAACTATTAGCAATCGTGATATGATATTTCTTCAATTAATCATCCAAGAGTGATTAACAATAAATAAGTATATAATCTTTATTCTCCTTCATCTTATTCTGAAGATATTATGGACGATCGTCACTTAGATTGTCACTCTAGCTACGGTAATTAATTCTAAAAGCGGTAAAGCTTTGATCTATAGTTATTTCGCTATCCTAACTATTTAACTTTGATAATCTTTCCATTACATTTAAGAGGGCATTGTTTAGTTTATGATCTCTTATATCTACGTTGGTAATAAAATATTTTTAATTAAAGATCTAAGTAGTAAGCTCCTATTGTTACTAAATAACGCGATACATAAAGATTCTGCTTCTTACACATAGATATCGCTAAGCAACAACAGCTATCTATTTATTTCATGAAACTGTAATCTTTATGACAGTATTTTGAATAGGGTTTAATCTAATTAAAAATTTTAATCAAGCAGATAACTATTTTATTTTTTCGAATATTTTTCTTTCTTTTTACTCTATTATTAATAACGCTACTAGCGAATACTAGGATTTAGAGTCATAAATTTTGATGGAATTTTACTACTAGCATAATATCAGGGAAATTAATGTAAACAATGTCCCTATCCTGATATCATATTAAATTACTGTTTTATAATAATTTTTACGTAAAGCGGTAATGAATCTTATTGTCATAATTTCATGTATAATATTGAGTAAACAAGTATAAATAAGAATTCTTTAGATTAACTACTGAGACAAACTTGGGTACTATTTGTATAAAATTAATAATATTCTATAATAGTATTTTCCGCTTCTCCATCTTAAATTGAATTTTGAAAGTTGCCATTTCAGTATTACTAACCTCTTTCAATATAACTGATTTTTTTACCCTCCTACCATGATTAAAGCACTAAATTAAATATCGTACATCATTCAATAAAAACATCAGCAACCTGATTAAAATAATTATTCTTGCATTCAATTTCAGATTTAGAAAATAAATATCATAATCAGTGCTGATTACACATTAACTAAATAATAAAGTTTATTTAAGTACCGCATTAGACAGTCTTTAGTTTATAGTATGATCTTTGAACTAAATGGGGTTCTTTATAGAATATCGACTACCTCCACTTTCAAGTATTAACAAAAAGAGGTTCTCTTTAACTTCTTACATAGGAATAAAATTAAATAAATAATTATAAATTAAATCATTCGCTTATCATAAAGAAATAATAAAAAATTGATAACAACCATGTCGCATTCTATTTCTCAGAAATACAAGAGAATAATTTATTTTCGTGCATGAAACCCTTTTTAGGAACTTGTATACCCTTAAAATATAGAAAGCAGCAAAATATTCAAAGTTTTGGTAAGCTACACTTGTTCGATGCTACTATAAAATTTATTACATTTGACTAGATACAAAGATGCCACGAATTCATAGCTAGTTTCAGTTACTTTTTCATTTACAATTAGATTGATGATCGCTTTGACTTCAATGAACATATCAGTTTCAATTAGACTCTGATATAACCCAATAATAAGTGCCTTACTTCAATTATAATGGCAGTTTAAAAGTTAACAGAATTATAGCAAATATGACAGCTTCAGCTACTGTTTAGAAGACTTTATAATTCTGAATTAGAAATTGGAACAGAAGATTTCAATTGTAGATAATTCTCATTTTAGAGCATCATGATGATATTCCGATAGCTCAGCATACAAGATAATGGGAATCGATTCAATATTATCAACCGAAACAATGTACGATAGACAATTGTCAGCTCTTTTCTGCAATAGCTAAAGAAAGGTGCTAAATGGAAAGCTATCAGGTACTTAATTGTTTGTTTTAATATGCTATCATTTCTAGCGAACGGAGCTGAGACCATCAAAGAGTTCAGCAATCCTAATCGAAATTTTAATATATTTAATAATAACAAGTATGCTAACAAAACATTTTGTCGCTCTATTGATATAATACGGTACCATGAGCTTTAGTATGAACACAAGAGTTAACAGAGTAGATCATACAATCAATGAGTTAAAGGTTATATTTTTTTAAATTAAATTGTAAATCTCGATTAAAATCTAGTGCATTACTCATAGACACTCATGTATGCATAATACGGTAATACTTGAATACCTCTTTATAGTTTAATATTATTCTGAGTAAGTTGCACGATAGTAGAATATCCTTTCATACATGGAGTTATAAATCAAAAGAAAGCATAGTTACCGGTTTTTTCCTTAAGAGTCATTTAGTATGACAACGATATAGTCAAAACACCAGTAATTATGTTTAATTAAATATTAATTCTCATATGCTCCCATAATGTGTACGATATAGAAATTTTATATTTCTTCTGTTTGAAGATTTATAAAATATGATTCTTGATATTAATATCAGAAAAAAGCATTCTTTTCTGCTTTACAAACTTTTAACTTTATACCTTTACAATCATTTTACTTATAGGATACACAAGTCATATCATTTTGAAAAACAGACATATTAGCTACACGTGATGCCTGTGATATAGTTTATAATTATGCGTTGATCAACTTACAACGTGAATAGGTATTTATTTTATAGTTCAAGTACGGGTATATTCTTAATTTATTTTTATCCAATAATGCCTCAAATGTAAATAATAACTTAAGTGAGTCAGTCTTGGGTAATATTTAGATAAAAGCATAATCTAGGTATATTACATTGTACACCTGTTTCTACTCAAAATGGGCTCTTGTACTCAATATTTACTTTACTAAATATTTGTAATTTCGCATTTTTGATAAATTGTGAAATGAGATATTAACTAAAATATTTATAGTACTGATAATCTAATACTATAATGTAATATAATATTGTGTATACAATCTATTAGTTCAGACACAAGTTTAACGTATGCTTTTTGATGTTTTATTGGAATTTTGTCTGAGATTTTCTGTTGACTACATTGGTTTTGATATTTTGACATAGTAGCGGAGATCTCATCAGATCTATCTAAAGTTTTCTGTCGTAATTTAATGTCACAACTTTGTAGTAATTTTTATGCGAATGCAGTCCGGAATCTTTAGTTCACTAAAACCCTAGCCGTGTTCTTCTAGAAATGAAGACTAAACTAGCTTATCTACGATAAATGTTTATAAAAATATCTTTATTTAGACAATTAATTATGTTTATAACCATAAGATCAGAATCTAGTTTCAGTACGCTAACTAAATTAAAGAATAATTATGTATTTAATCGCAGTATCTACAATTGCTATGAGGCATTATTTACTGTATATACTATGCATAATTATTTCATAAAATCTACTATTTCACGCTAGTTAGCTATAGCAACTGGATTCAAACCTACGTTTTCATTAACAGAGCATTCATATGACGCAAACTAGTAAACAGATAGCACATTAATGTTTTGATTTTATTTTTTATGATCATTCAACACATTGAGAGATGATATTAATATCTTAACATAATAAACGACATGTACTAATTTGTCACATGAGTTTTATAGTCTCAATATACGAACGTATGCTTGTTCTTTATTTTACATTTAGACTCAGTTATGGTATTTTGCTTTGATTATTCGACTTTAAAATTTAACTATTACATTTATTGCAATTAAAAATTAATACTATATTGTAGCTTAATTGTAGTTATTAGGTATTCGATCTTAGTATTTAAGAGTGAAACAATGAAATAAGTAAAATAATAGAAAACTGTACGCGCACAAAACTATAATTGAAAAATTGAATGAAAATAATTGCTTTATCAATTATTGCATGATTCAGTAATTACGAAATAAAAATACTTGAGGTATAAGCGGATAATAAAGTAAAGAATATATTATATTAGATTATTGTAATAACATCAATAAATTAGAATGCTCCATTTTCAATAATTTAATCTTAAAATAGAAAGGGTTATCATCTTTTAAAAAATTTTTCTAAAAAATCTCTTTTTTTCTTTTCATTTAATTTTGTTTCTAAAAAATACTTAGATGCTTTAGATATGAAACTAATATACTCTCATGTATCTAATTGAAATTTATGAAATAGAAGGATTATCTAGAAATATCAGTAAATTGAGCTTTAATTGCTTAATTTATCAACTTCTTGCTTCATAGTGACTTCAGTCATAAGAGACATTTAAGGATCTCATATTTTCATGCATAAAATGGTATAAATAGGTAAGATTTTATTAGTACGATAGTTTATTTATATTGTCACTACGTTTTGATTATTGTTGACATGCTGTTTGCTTCACAACCACTAGTCAACTTCTCTTCATAAATTAATAGATTTGTCTTTAAAGACAATATTATCCTTCTCTGTATTATTCTCTATTTTTATAATGATTATTGAATTTTAATAACAAATCGAACGCTAGAAAATTTGACCTTCCGTTAGTCATATCATCAATAATTATTAAATTGAAAAGGGCTTCTATTTCCAAAATAATAATAACATTTTTATAAACTAGATAAATTTCTTTTGACTCAGGAACAAAATCCATTCATCATCTTCAAGCAAATAATTGAGTTCGATAAAATTTCTTTTATTATTTATTTAAATAGCATTAATAAAATTTGACATAACCTTCCTGTTGAATATCTCACGTCATCTTATTTAGGCAATTCTATAATTATACACTTATTCGAGCTAGTAATCCTTCGTCTTGCCTTTCTTTACGTCTCATGTTGACAACACGTTTGAAATTGAAGTAATGACATAATTGTACATAAATATATAAGAATTAGATATTCGATCAATTACATTGTCTGTAATACAATTGTATTGTTGTATTAAAAAAATTAGATCTTTTGATGGCATAACTACTTCGGATAGCTGATGTCTCTAATCATTTCCTAATTTTGTTATCAACATTAAGAATCGTCTAAATTCGATTTTCTTTCCGCCAACTTATCGCAGTAAAAGTAGAACCTAAAGCGCCAACGGTTGAATAACTAAGAACATTATTGGCAAATTTTTTCCTGTAAATTAATAAAACTTCGATTCATTGGTGCTCGATATACTAGGACGCATTGAAAACGAAGAGGTTAGAATCATTAATTAAAAAATTGATCTAACTAATTAATTTGAGTTCTTTGATGGCTTACCGCCCTTCAATCAATGAAATTGAACTCAAGATATAATCTGTATATTTAATCATGGTAATCAACTTTTAAATATCCTCTTGACTATGTATTATTTTCTAATTTATGAGCTATCAGATGTAATTAAAGATAGTGATAGCTAGCTTATGAACAGTGTTTCCCAAATTATCTACTAGAATGCTAGCTAAAGGTAATAATTTAATCCCGCTTTAGCTTTTGCGCTATTAAAAATAACAGCCACCGTATTAGTTTCAGTTTTTATCTGAAAATCCTCTCTTTAAATTTTTAATCTAAATTTAATTTCAAGTGATTCCTTTGCAATCGAAAGAGATACGATGTTAGCTTAAATGCATTAATGCCTTAATCAGATCTATTAAATTTCTTATATCAATTTCTGTCTCATTTTCAATAATACCAAATATCAGTAACTGAAGTTATGAAAATATAATACACTGCAGCTAATTTTGATAATACTCATATCTAAAGTGCATCCCTTAAATTGATAAAATCGCCTATGTTCATGTTTAGAAATATGTGACTAAATACTCCAAAAAAACGATAAATTATCTGTACTCCAACTTGGGAAGTGTATTATTAATTTTTCTATAATGCAGTCCTTAAAAATATCAGATGATAAAGCAATTTACGAATACTACGTGCTACGACAAATAATGACTAATGCTAACATTGGAAATCTTATCAATTTAAATTTTAGGCACTTTAGATGAGTTGCTAGTTCTGTAGGATAGCAGCATCATTCTACGATTTCATCGCAAAATGATATAGGGTAATTAAATAAAAAAATAGTTGTATCGTATGAGACACAGAGAGGTTCAAGAGAAATTCGTGATTTCCTTCAATTTTATTTAATACGGATAAATGAACGGCGCATATCAATTATTATCGGGCTTATATTAAATTTTACAGTACCGTACCTAGAATCCGAAGAAAATCAATTACACTTGATTAGTAGACGGATTTTACTGGATAATTTTATTAAACGGCTTAAACTAAGTGTAATGAGAACGTAAAATTCGTAATTCTCGTTCCTTTTCCAGCAAGCATGTGATAATCACTTACTAATTACAAACTATCCTAAAAAAATTCTACGGTATTGTAGATTCAAAGCTGCTGAGATCAATTGAATTGCAGATAAGGCTATCGGAGAAGTTAATTATACGGTTTATATGATATACAAAAAATTATCGAAGAAATCATATTTTTCTTCAACTTTTCTATCTGATAACGATAAACAGGCAATTGTATATCAATTATAATCTACCCTCAAATAGTACATTAGATCCTAAAGAAAATGAAATTATTTGATTTGTAAAGAGATTTCTTACTGGATAAGAAGCATAATACGGTGTGGCATAATAGGAATTACTGAGTTAAGGATTGGGCATACGTCAAAATTTTTAGAAGTATCTTAGGCTCGAAAGTTATAATTTCCTTACAATATCGAAAAGTTTCAAGTCGTAGGTTAGACTTACAAAGCAACATGATTTTTGTACACTTATTCTTTCTTTCACGATTAGATAATATCACTAACATTGTCGTAGCTTCCCCTAGTTAATGAAATGCCTAGTATGTCATATCTTCTGCTACTGAACAAGAGTTCAAACATATGTTATATTCTTGATTCATGTATTTATATACTGTATTTTTCTTAGATATCTTAAAGTAAGCGCTATGATTTTAGCTGAAAAGATATAAAAATTCAATAATAATAACCTTGCCTCTTGATCACTGACATAAATACGCGTATTGATATGAAAAAATTTCTTATAATTATTGAGTAATCAAAATTCAGCCTAAGTTTAGTGTAAGTAATACGGAAGAAAGTGATACGCACAAATTTTTTTAATTTATACGGAAATTATAAAGATGTTAAATGAAAGCAGGTGAAAATCTTTGTTAAATGAAACATTGCGATTTTAATTTTGGAGTTAATGAACAGGTGCATTATTTTCTATATCTTATCGGGGCTCTGTATTACGTCGGATACCCTGTATCTTGATATATGTATTAGACCCAAACCTGGACTATAAGTGTGAGTATCATTATTCTCACCTCTTAAAGCTAAAATAGCCATTATTGGTCTTTGTAATAGTATAAGAACTGTGAAGGGGCTTCAGTTTTCTATTTGTAAATAAAGAAAGTACGTTAACAGTTGCTTACGTATACTGCAAAAATAATAATGATGACAATACCTGGTAATTTACAGCATACTATTATAATTGCAGCCAATAGTGAGTATTTTGAGATCTTCATTCATGCTCTGATATAACAATGTTACTCAGATACGATCTTAATTCAGAATCACCTATGATGTCACTTATCCAATCTGGTAAATTTAAAATACCACTTTCATACTTCACTCCCGTGATTTAATTTTTTACCGGATCATTTTTTTAGCACTATATGATTAAAAAAGTTAAATCTTGTACGCTTTAACTCACATTTTTATATCATCAAACCTAATCTGTAAAAGACCTTCACTAAATTATGTAGCTGTTTTCCGCTACTGCGATGTTTATAAACTATATTAGCTAAAAAATTTCAAAGCAAGATTTGATATTTATATGCGAGCATTATAAAATGTAAATTGAATTAAAAAATGCCTTTATCACATGGTCAAGTTAGTATTATCAGCTCGGTAATGATAAATAACCTGTATTACTTATATCCTGTTGGTCTATTTTAGAATTTAAGAAAAGTGATTGAAATAGCTTCGATATCGTTCATTGCTCCAAGTAATAAAATTTAGGAGCTATAATTTCGTCAGTTATTAATATAAGCCTTATTGTAATAATGCTTTCAGAGTACAATATCTCAGTATGTCACAAATAAAAAAATAACTTTCTAAAGATTTTACTTAATGTACGCTAAAACTTTAAACTTCTTTTCTGTACTCACGCAAATAACAACTACATACAGTAGTTCACTAATATGCACCAACTAAGACTTATAGGGTATCTCGACATGCTCAAGAAACTGTCACTAAGTTATTTTTACGTTTCATCTAGTGAAAGCAAATAAAGTTTTTTAATAATTGTGAATTGTGTATTTAATATTTAAATTAAGATCTGATGAATGTAATAGACAATTGATGCAATAATTAGAAAATTTGGGGAAGTTAAAGTTATTACCGTGTAAAAACCCTGTTTTGAGCCATATCAATTTTAATTCAAATTTGGTCATTTGTGAAACGTTAGTTTACAGAAGGTTTGTAGGCCTTAGAAAAGTTCAGATTTATTTTGCTAACGTCATAATTACGGTAATACACTAATTAGGTTATTCTACGCATAGATTAATGCTGTTGGAGCCTATTTTGGAGTAGATTAACTATGGTAACATTTTAAAATGACAAATGTATAGACTTTGATTAGTTGCAAAGGATGATCCACTTTGTTCTTGATTGACTAGTTGAAATGCAACTGTCATCCAATCGCTCCATTTTATGAAGTATTTATTGTACGTTAATGTTTAATCTTCTTTAGAAACTGAGGGGTAATCCTATCAATTTTACAGAATAAAAAGCCATTTGTATCTTTTAATTTTTGTGATTTGCGGGTAATATATTATCCATTGTATTCCATGATGTCTGTACGTGATAAATCAGCAATTGCCATTGTAAGCAAAAATCTGAATAATTTTGTCAATTGACCGATCACTCTAGCTGTCGATTTCGGCAGGGATACCTTAACCCAACTCATTATCACAGCTAAAAATTCTAAAATGTTAGTCAAGATTAAAAAATTGCTTTACAATAAGCGATTGAATTAGCAGAACAAGGAAGCAGTTCACTCTTTGTGGCTAATCCATTTTTTACTACAAAGAGCTACCATTTTCTTACTGCTTCCGATAGTCAGATATCTATTTCCATCAATAATTAGCACACTATTTCATGGGAATAGAATTATGTTAACATGTACATTTAGATGTTGTAAATAATTGAAATTAAGAGTTAAGACTAGAGCTATCGAGAGTTAAAATTGTGGTTTAAGAAAGTTAATGAAAGTTAGTATAATATAGGTCACTGATTTAGTAGAATGTTGGAACAATTTTATAAATTATAAATTTTATTATCATTACTTTCTTTTTCCCTGAATTTAGTTTAACAAACCTATAGAATGTTATGGCAGATTTTGGTTTTATTACTCAATCACCAATGTAATTGGTGATATAATTCCAAAGTGAAAAATTTACTTGGGGCACCACTCCTATTTTTATTATTTTCTAGTCTTATTATCGATACGCAGTACTGTATATAGTCAACATTTTCTTTAAAACTTAAATATTATAAGAGATTATTACACATGTACTATTACTTGAAAATAGTAGACTAACATGTTAGTGTAATTAAACTCGTCATTTCTACTATATTAATTGCAATATCAAATAGTACGTAAGTAAAAACTGTCTTGCTATTGCTATAGATCGTGAGATTCAAATCTATTTGTTCATAGTAAATTGAAATTGTTATCGGCCACTTAAAATGTTACACAGATATATCTAAAAGATGAATGTAGGTTTTGTTATTTCTGCTAAGATTATGATTTTAAAATACGAAATTAGTTATCCTGTAAAAATTTCTTAGTAATTCCTTTTAGCTATTTATTTTATAATAGTTTTCCTTTCATTAAGCAGTATCCCAAAGAATATAACGCCTTGTATATTTTGTTTCCATAGATACTGTTATGATAATATTTTAAGAATTAGATATTAGTATCCGTTCATCAACAAAAATAAAAGGCATCAATGCATAGTTGCTTTTAAGACGATATTCATCGGTATAAAGATGTGGTTATTCCGTTTGAAATCATTGTTAGTGGAAAATAAGATTGAAGAAATATTTAAGAAACAATAATTACGTGTAGCTGTTATGATTTCATGAGCCTAAGTCATCCATTCAAGAAAAATTGTGCTTTTAAATTATGAAGATTCGTGATAAGATCATATTTTTTTATTACCATTAAAACCATACCTTCATAAAATTGAAACTTACTCGAGCAGATTATTTTTGCTTCATCGTAGTAACAAAAGGAATGTTTTTGTCTTGAGTCGTGTAGATACAGCTAACTAGTTTTATATCCTACTATTATTTTCTCAAGCTAGTAATCGATATACTCATCAAGCTGATTTTACTCGAGTTATGATGTGATTTCATAGGCATTCATCACGCGGTAATGTAATTAAGATAAAGTTTATTCTATATTGTTATTATAGTTAGATCAATAATTAACATTAATCAGGTTTAATGAAGCCTTTTCTATAGGAAGGTGGCAGACTAAGATGACATGTATTATTTAATAATCAACAATAGTCACTCTGCATTTATTTCAATAGGTAATTGTAGAGTTGCATATTTGCAAACCGATCTCCTTACTGTTCCATAGTTATTGGAGAATAATTACGGCGAAGCCAATTCTCATCTATTGTTATAATTAATACAATCAATAACCAGATGCTGTCGAGAATAACGAATTTTTATTCACGTCGATAACGATAAGCAATAATATTTATTTTATCAGCAATGCAAGCCATTTAAGCATTTAATTTTATTTTCATTGTGCGAATACAGCCTGACACGGTTATATCGATTTACCTGTAGGCAGATTCATAAACGGTAGCTATTTTTAAATCATTTAACAGCTAGACACACTTTTTAAAAATTTTGCTAGAAATTATACTTATTAATTTGTAAAACGTTGAAATTATAAAAAGGATTTTAATCGATACCTGCCTAATAAAGTAAATTAAAAAGTCGCAAATATAAAACTTACTAGTTGTCAATTTTATTTTGGCGATCATAACATTATGACAGATCATATGTTATACTGTATAGTATGATTATAACTAAATAAGATCTTAGATAAAATAACATAAATTTGAATTTACTACATGATAAGGATATAAAAAATTAATCCTTCACAACTGCTTTGATTTATTCAAAAATATGAAAGGGCACCTTCATAACTTTATTTTAGCTGTAAAAATAGTAAAGTAAACATGAAACAGGAAATGCAGGAAATGTACAGAGAACATTTTATACGGTACCGGTACCTTTATACTAACAAATCATGCCTGCATATAAGGTACTTTATTTTAGAGTCAATATTTTAAATTTTCCTGAAACATATCATAAGTATAGGGAAAAAAATACCAGTAGATTACTTTAATTCAGATTTATTAAACCTACTAGATAGTCTAATTAAAATACCGCTGTTCTATATATGAGCATATACTAATATATTTTCTTATTTTTATTATCGTTTTAAATGCAGTTATCATCAATTCATAATGTAAAATGAATATTTGCGCCAACTTTTATTAGTTTTAACAGAGAGAAAAATGAGAAAAAGGACAGTTATAATTGACTCACGTGAAATATAACTAGGGGGCATTCTTATAACATATAGCACTGGCGATATTTATCTTCTATTTAAAAAGACTTATGTGTGAATTAAGTATAATTACTATTATTATCCGGTTAATATGTGTTCACGGTTGGCTGTACATCAATTATTACAATTTTATTTCATGCCAGAAAATAAAATTATTATTAATAAAAATAATTAAAATTAATCAAATTGTTAACTTAAATTTTAACTGTGAGATTGTGTATGCATTCCCTCGATGCATCTTCAGAACAAACAACTATCGAGGTTTTACCCGTTAGGATTTGATTTGTTCTCGAAAGTATTAATTAAAATACTAAAAGTGAAACAAAAACTATCTATAGTTGATATTGAAATTACATGTTCATATACCACAAATGAAAAATTGTGATCATTCCATTTTATTATGAGAAGTTTCCCTATCCATTGTTACTTATTGATCTAATTAATGATTAATAACTGGTAGCGATATCATTTCCTTTTAGAAAAATCAGTTTAAGCGAAATGAATCCACTTACATGTCCTACATCGTGACGTAATAGATAGTATAGAAGACAGTAAAACTATTATTATACAAAGTTATTGTGAAGAGCTTTGTTTACACTGAATTAAACTATATATATAAATTTTTTTCTACTAGGGCAACTAATCAATCAACCATCAATACAATCCAACAATTCTCAATTTGACCAGATTCTAAAACTGATAAAACCATTGAAACCACTGTTATTGGCATTATCCAATATTTTACATCTAATTTTATCATCTGTATGATAAATTGCAGCTTCATCATAGCATTTATAGCTCCCCTGTCTAATTTTTATTGACATATATTTAAAGTTTTCTCCATCTTCTGAATAAAAATGGATAATTCTTCTTATGATAAAATTACTAGCACACTGGTAACAACTGTATTTGATAATTCAACAATTTCAACTCCGCCTTTATTTGGTTCGGAGCAAATAGTATGGATGGTGATTGCCATTCCGACAATCATTACTAATTCGATATTATTGGGCTTAATCTTCTTTACCAATGATCTTAAAAAAGCAACCAATAGCTTTATGGCAAGTATGTCGGCTGTCGGTATACTGTGGGGTGCTTTCTATCTCTTACCACGCTGGAGCTTAATTAATTTTATACGTACGGATTGGTTATTTTGCTCGCTGTCACCCCAAATTGGTATCTTTTTAACAATTATAATCAATTTACATTTATGTCTGATTAGTATAGATAAATATATTGCAATTATTTATCCATTTGAGTATATAAGATGGGCTTCGACATTAAGTATATCGATCGCTATCGTCACTGTTTGGATATTGCCTTTAATTGTTGCTTTATTACCCCAAATGACATTTCGACAACTTAATTATAAGACATGTCATGTTCTTAATAGGCAAGATTTGACTTCTGAAAAGAACTATTTAATTGCTGTATTTTCAATCTTGTTTTTCATCCCTATAGCATGTATGGTATTGGCTTATGGTAATATCTTTATCGTTGCTAATAAACAACTAAAGCTCGATTTAGATCAGGATGCTGGTAAAAATAAACAATCAATTGTTATGAATATTAAAGCTGCACGTTATCTATCAATTATCGTTGGAGTATTTGTTGTTACATGGTTACCGTACGTCTCTTTTTTCTTCTCCATGTTTTTACAACCACGAAAAGAGTTATTTACGACATTTGTAACACTTCGCTATATTGCCTTCTGCTATCCAATGGTTAATCCAGTCTTGTATGGTTACTTCCATTATGATACAAGAAAAGGGTTCTTAAAGTGTATTGGTTATCGAAGAGCTGATCGTATCCAGCCTCTTCCTTCAGGAAGTGTGACGAACTCTCGTTATGCTTCACATGGTAAAGTTCGTTGGGTGTAAAAGATACGAATAATTTTCTTCGAAATAATTGCTACCTGTGTAAGAATTCTTCATGAATCAATTAAAATAATTTCAAAGAGATATAATTTGCAGCAGCTAGCATAACAAATTTTTAAAATATTCATCAACTTTTAACCAGTAACACTATTAGGATAGCATGTTAATCCTTCATTAACTATATTAAGATATCAAGCTAACAATATTACGTTTACAATACAAATGGATTAAAAATTTTTATTACTATAATTCGAACATTTCATGTATTGTTTATGGCAGTTGATTCTACATCAAAGGTATTTGTAAATGCTGTTGCTATTACGCTACCAATAATGATAACAACCGCATTTTTTCGTTCCGTCTATCAATTATTAATTATTACTCGTTAGCTACAACTTTTGATTACAAATATAGACCAAATGACAAAATATAAAATTACATGTTATGATTACTAAAATTGCTAACTTTATTGGTAACTAATATAGCTTCATAGTCATTATGAACTATTTAAAATTATATATCTTTACACATCTACTCTTCGATTAGATGTATCCAACGTAAATTTGATTTTGTTAGTGTCTTACAGTTTCAAATAAGGGTGAAAAAATCCGGAGTAAAATTTACGAATAATGATATGTCATCCTATCACCCTGTTAGTATCCGATTTTAGTAGTTGATAATTGAAAAGTATTATTCCTTATAACGTATACGGATATTAAACAACTAGATTTCATCGACTATAAAGGAATTTAATTTGCACATTAATTCTTCTATGTTGAAAGCTCTTAATCTACATGTAATGATTAAGGAATAACTTTTAATAATTTCTTACCTTATAACAATGTATAAACATCATATCCTCTATATCCGCCCTTATATACAACTATGTCGTCGATCCTAGTTATTATGCGTAGTAGCTGAGTATTTATAGCGCCGAAATCATGTATTGTACTTAAAAGTGGACTAAATTTTCGTTTTTGCGTCTATTGCAGTTTTTCGCTTTATTATCTCTTAATCTCTCATTATGTATAAATTATCCGATTTAAAATCAATTATTTCCCCAGATTTTTCATTTTTAATATATTAATACTTCGCAGTGGTGATTGTTGATGTAAGTAGATGATACTGGTGACATGCTAGATCTAAATACTACTGTAGTTACACTAATCCATCATCGTAGAATATTGTATCGAACAAGTAAATTATTTTCATTGGATCATATCTAACAAATTTTATGGTATTAAATTATTGTACCACACTTAATTCGATCATTTTTGTTTTAGTTGGCTTGTCTTTTGATCATTAATAATGTAATACTTAATATAATATTGAATTACTACAGTGACGCGACATCACAATTTTGACTCCATCGCTCCATAGTATGAATTGGACGCGATAAAGAGTTTATGAGCAAAATTGTCAATTAGATCTTCCCCAATTAGTAGATTCTCCTGATTTAATACCAGGTAAACATCTAGAAATGTGGAGGCTCAGTCAGGTATTTCGTGTATGTTAGTATGTTGATTTCGTTCAGAGAAATATTAGCTTGTTATTAAATAATTAGAACAATCCTGTAAAATTAAAATCTGATCATTTCCAATAAACTATATTATTAAAGAGCAAGGATTTTTGTATTAAGATGGGTAATCGGCGATATCTTTCAAATTGATGGACCGATACAAATTATAAGTCATCATCTGGAATGTAATTGCTCTATGATATGCATTACTGTTACCGTAGATAAACGTTTATGAATGCGACCGTAATTATCCTTATGACCTCATGAGACAACGTTTTACTAGTTTGGTACTAGATCATTAGATAAGCGTTAGTGTGTCATTATCGATTGTTATAATACTGTCAGTATCGGAGAGCATAAATCTCATAATTTATTAATCAACTAGTCCAACTCGCACACCTAGCTGTGCATTAAATATAAATAATTACCCCAGGTATGCAACTATGTGTCTAAAACACTGGCACATATATTGAAATCTTGTAGACCTGAAGATCTGAAGTCCTATCCTGATCTAGCGCAAATTATCCAGTACAGATGCTTAGTAAGACTATTCAGATTTGGTTAAATTCTTATAGCAATTACATAGCACACAGTTCATAAAAAAGATAAGACTTATTAATATTTTTAGCTGACGAATTTTACTATTATTCTTTAATTACAGTACTATTCTGGCCTCAACTATATATTTTACAGTCACATCAGGTCAATGACCTTGACTGATCGCATACTTACAGAGTGAGATTTCTTAAAGTCAGATTTTGGTCAATTGCGTCATTTTAAATAATTTTAAATATTTCATTATCTACAATATTATCGAGTCATTGACTCATTGTCATAACCCTCTCTTGTAGCAAAGATTTTGTAAATAACTATAGCGTAGGTACAATAACTCGGGCTACTTCCCCAGTTTTTCCAGTCTCTATGCGAGCGATATATGAGAACTCGATTTTCGGCTGCACTTCACAGACAACTGAATAATTACTACACTTTTCTTTACATTAAGACTCCTGAACGCTTCTTAAGTAATTTCTACTTTTATTTTATAACCATACGCGCTTCAATAGATTTCTACAGTAAATTCTAGCGTTAACTAAAACTTAGAGTGTTGAAATACTCATCCTCAGTTCATATACGGTTCGATTATATTACTAGAGCCTAGTACGCTTTTCAACCTACAGTAAATTAACTCGTAGCAGTTTATGTTTTATATCACAATTCTACCACTAAAGAATTAACTACAAGCCTAGCAAAATTGAACGTAACACATGACCTTATCTAGACTACTTTACTAACTGGTAACGCAGTACCATAACTGTTATATACTCGAATTAAAAAAAATAAGAGATAACAGCATGATCGATTAGTTGCCATTTGGTATATTTATTCGCAGTAATTTTGAATAAGGTTGATAATTTATTTTTTCAGTTATGTAATCAATCATCGGGCTATCAGTCTAGAGTCGAAGCTTACTAATAGCCTTTGTGATGCAGTCTCATTTAGATTTCTGATTATCAATGAAACCAGTTAGCGAATGAAATAGATAGCTATATATGTTATTAATAGCAGTTGATATGCGAATTCAAAATCAATATCGTCCAAAATCCTGTGTTTACTATAGTGTCAATTTTTAGTGCCATTACAGCATATTCGTACTACCATTATATCGAAGTAGAGTGTATAATCGTAAAGTTTCCACCAGTCAATAACATAATATTCTATTTATAGAAAATATTGCTTGAAATAGGCGCAGACTTTATCGAAATTAGATATTTATCCTGCCTAAAGATTTATTACTGAGTAAATACCGATAATTCATTTTCATGATGTGGTTTAACAGTCTCTATTTCCTTTTATTGAAATTTCGATTTATTTAAATGGCAGCCGATAGTGATTATATTTAGCCTATGATAGCATTTTATAAAATTGTTATATTTGAAAAATAACATCGTCTATCAAATTTCGAAATATCATTTTTACGTTATAACGGTAGGCATGCTAGTTATAATACTTTCAGATAAATATAAGCTATCAGGTAAATATCCTAGTAAGACCTTGAGCTACTTTTATAAACTGAAGAATCAGGAGGTTTTATAGCGCATAGTAGAATAAATACAGAAATAAAATATAGTGAAAACTATAATAAAATATAGTAAAATAAGTCTGCCATCGGTTTGGCAACTTAATACTGTAAACATTTTCATCGTAAAGGAGCATATCAGCTTTCATCATTATTAGTGTTGTATTGAATCAAACGAAAACGATAATATACTTGTAAGCTGTAAAAATAGCCAAAGCTACCCATTTAGAAAATAAAATTAGTATAATCTCTATAATAATGTTAGAAATTACTATTCTTACTAATTTTTTTAACGAGAAAGTATATTATTATCAATAGTACAACAATACTTAGTGATCATGTGTGAAACATCATCACATTTTCTGTTCTTCTGGTGCTAGACAAATTTGACACGGTGGTCTGATGATTCATTCGGTATTAACTCTGTCTTACCCTATCTAATACATACTCTGCTAGAGCTCTCCAATTAGTTGTTTAAACAGAAATTTCCTAAATATACTAATTAGATGTGACATTACTAATATTAACTAATCAAGCTGGTTTAGTATTACTATAAAATTGCAGTCTCATAGCCATTAGATAGATAATCTTTGGAAATAGGTAGAAACAAGACTTCTGAATGAAATTAATCACATATTTAAATACTCTAATACGCCATAAAGAATATGAGTGAATTATATTACTCTTCTAATACCAGATTTCCGTTACTATTTGTAGTCCTTGTTAAGTTATTGGAATAGAATATTACTGTAAAGCATCAACCATGCTTTACTATATCTTAGATTAAATCTGAAATCCAAGTTTTACATTGCATGAATATACCACGAAACGCATACTCTTATACAGTATTATTGGGACCAAATGTATTAAAATTCAAATCTAAAGTAAACGTCAGCGGATAGTAATAGCTTTCATTATAATTTACTAGGAGTCTAATGTTAATGGAGGAAAAGAACTAATAATAACAGAAAGAGCTTGCTTTATATACAACCGAAGGAAACATCCTCTACTATCTTACAAGCAACTATAACTTCTTAACTAGTACAGTAGCGGCTTCTGACTCCAACATGCTGCATATTACTAACAACCATCTACTTTTCCATATGCAGTATAGATAAAAACTGATTATCTTATTTATGTACTTTTACTCGATAACGTTATTATTATCATCAAGACAGAGAAGATATCTCTACCATTATAGGATCTCTTATACTAACCTTAATAGCTATTTAAGTCATTTAATCTTGCTAACGTTATAGGGGCATTGAGTAAAGTGACTTGCTATGCTATAATATACTGTTAAATATGTTATATGAAACATCCTAAATGGAAAAAGATTTCAGCTAATCAATTATAGAATTAATACAGTAATTGCTATCATCAGCAGTTAACAAGTGATCTTACAGTACAAAATAGAACTCAAAATTTACAAAGTCTTGATTCGTTTAATGAGATACCGATGCATTAGCCATGAAGGTGATCCCAGCCTTACTAGAATTATTTTAGATTGATATGATATACTGTAGATAATTCTGATAAAGGTATAATACTGTACACGAGTAGCTTGAAAAATGAGATAGTTACGTCCTTTAACATTTCTATCTTGTAGTTGCAATAAATATTAATTAATATACAGTAGTATTGATAAATTAGGTAATTACGCCATTTACGATTAGATAAAGATGAGATAGTTATATTTGCAAAGGTATTGAGTATCTGAGTTAAAATAGTTTAGAAAGTGTACACCAAAGAAATGATAATGTCGTTACTATATGTTATGGTATATACACTTAGTTTTCTACTAGTATTCCGTTAAGAGTTTGGCAACCTTATTGCTAGTTTAGCGCGAACTTTTAAATTTAACTTTTCAGTAAAACTAGAATGAGAGTGTTTACAAGATATAGCACAGAGACAAATGGTAACATAGTATTCTACAGTATTACAGTATTACATTGTACAAATAAATTTTAAGTAGTAGCGAAATTTCAAAATTAAATATTGCTACTTAAGGTTCAATCTTGGATAGTAGTATTTAATCAAATATTTTATAAATTACGTACAATTTGGATTCTATTCTTCGTTCTTTATATTTCATTTTATGACGTATCTTTATACTATATGTAAAAATTATGTGAGAACTAGTTTGCAAAATTGCTTTATTTCCGTTTGTTAGATTTTGATCAAATATCCTATACTGATTGATATCGTGTTGTAAGATAGTGTAATATTGTATTCTAAGTTGATGATATATTTAGTAATGTCTACCATAGTTATTGTGTTCAACATGTGATAGATATTCTCGTTAGAGGCTTAATTATTAAATATAGCTAGCTTAGTAACTGCAATCCTTTTAAAGAGGAGCGCTACAGTGCTCACACTAGAGCTTCACATGAAAGGTGTAAACTACCCTGTATTTGAGATGCTAATACTGAAGTGTGTAGTAAGTAAGGTGCTAAGACTGTAAGCGCGGAAAAGTATATAAGCGAGTAGTTTAGCATAGTAAATAATACTAATATTCTTTAATAATAATAATAATAATAATAATAATAATAATAATATTCTTTCTTGTTACAGGTCCTCAGCTAATCGATTACGTTGCATCTTCGTAAACGAGGTTTTGTTCAATAAATCTTAATTTTCTAAAGTTTTGAAGATTCTTGATCTATCAACCTCACACGTGTATACTTTGGCCGTTTTAAATGTATTAGATGATGGCCTTTCCGACATGAAATATCGATAACAATATGCAAATATATGTGAATAGAAATCGTTATCACATAACAACACCCATAAGATTTCAAATATTTGTAGTGCGAATAAGCTGGGTGGTAGTGAAGAAACCATGAGAGTGTGTTTTCAATGAAATGATTTTTGATTTGTATATAATTTGTTCTTGGTCATTTTGTCGATATTTGAGGTTCTTGTTTCTTTGCCGTTGCTAAGTGCAAGAAATCAAATAAGTCAATATATCATAACCAATTAACTAATTTAAAATCGTCTATACTTTGCCTTTATTGTTGCTCTACGTAATAGTCTCAGTATTGCATCCATTACTTTTATACTGCATAATATTTTAAGGACATCTGTTTAAATTTTTATGTATTTTTTCTCATAGTAAAATGTGTAAATTGATACTGTCACATAATATAGAAATAAGAACACACATAGCTTAAAATAAAAACGGATCCCTTATATCTTTGAACAATGCCGAAATTGTCAAAAATTTCACAATACGCCTATACTCTTTGAAATAATTAATAGCAGGCAAATTAATAACTCTAATTAATTGTACGTTGGTTTCAAAATTTTATTGAATTGTATCGTGCTAGCGTAATATTATGTCATTGTTACGAAATAATACAGTTGTTGTAGACATAGTATCGATAAGATCTATCATATTGAAGAAGCCTGTTTATTCAGTATATTTCTGCAGTTGTTCTGTAATGATGACGATTAAGTCCTAGATAGCATATCTAAGAAAATAAGTTGTTATCTTATTATGAATAAGATAAGATTGTCGTTAACATTCATGGTATGTCCGTTATTGCACATTACTGGTAATTGTCTCTTATATATAACGGCTCCTAACGCATAATAAAGTTAGTTCGGTACTTAAGCTCTATTGGACTCGTGATTGTTCAGTACTCAAGCCCTACTGGACTATTAAATTATTGTTACGATAAACTAGAAAGTGTAACAGTCATATTAAAATATCAGATAGCTTCTTTCATTCTATTTGAAATAGGATTGATTTTCCGACATTTTAGGTAATCAATTGAAAAGATAGTATTAAAATAGCTAGCATTTAATATTTCATGGGTAAAGGTTATCATATTTCAAATGTTACCGGATTAGCATGAATTGAAGAGTTGGCTGTTGCTAAGGTAATATTTAGTTACTGTAAGAAAGCAGTGATCAATAAAACCATTATTATTCTTAATTTTACAGCAATATCTTTAATAGATAATGAAAAATTTAGATAAAGGGTACATTTTAGATTCAGTTTCGCTTTTTGATAATAATTGTCTACCTCTAAATAAAGTCGCTGATTATCGTAAAATAATGATCAAACCTTTAGAATTCTAATGAAATATTATAAAATATGACAAATTCTGAAAATAAAATTTAACGGTATTAGCTTATTAATATTTATGCTAATCTTGCTGATACGTAATAGCTCTAAGCCGTATTGGAAACAGGCATAACGATAGAATAAACTGAATTATTTTCAGCTCTATTTAAATCCTTTCCATAACCTAACCTTCATCACGATTCTGATAATTTAACACTATGGTCTCCGATTTTTTTTAATTATTGGTAGTCTTTTTTTAAAATAATACGTTTCGCAGCGATATCATCTCAAAACTAGCGTACTATATAAAATTCGTCTAATAAAAGTCGCTATAAAATGTTTTATTTAATTGATTATAGCGCATGATTATCTAATTTTAGCACGTAGAAATTGTCTATCTGAAACGTCAGCATATTTCCATAACGCTGATAAAGTAATTACTTTAGGTACATTAGCTGATAATTTATTTTTACTTATGCTTTTTATAAGCTTAAAAGTAATTCCTTCCATAACAAACGCTACTAATTGGAAAGTTCAAAAGTACTTCGTATAGCTTTATCTATAGTAAATTAAACACTTCTGATCTGCTTTTTGAATGACCTTAGATTATGTCTGGAGCAGAATTATAGGGAGTTTAAGGCCAACTCTTTGTTCATAAGCTATTGACATGCTATAATATCATATTAATATTTTAATCTATTATTTATATTAGAGATCAACCTAATCTAAATGATTTATAACAGAAAAACTATTTATTGCCTAGTACAGTATGTAAGAAATATACAGGTGGCGTTACAATTGCTTTTTCATTCTGTGACGCAAATACATTAATGCTTTCTATCTATATTTTATTATTATACAGTAGATTCCAATATCACACGTAAATGATTAAACACAACAGATATTTTGACTTTTTTCAGATTTAAAATTTAATTATGTCTAGTCTTAATGTAATTTTTCTTTTTATACCATATCAATTCTAAGTTCTATTTTATATGTGAGATTAATATGTTATATCTAGAAAATGATCAAATTCAAAAACAAGTTTAAAAATAAGGGAATAATAATATGATAATTACTACGGAAGAAGGTAATTGATCGATATTTAAGAACACCTGCTGTTCTTCGAAAGGACCTTGTACTTATGAATGCTATGACCAGACGTATTCATACATGGTCTATATAACATATATTTCTTATATATTGTTACAGCGATCAAGGTAGCAAGGGCATTTCACATAGTAGCAAATACAGCATTATTATTTGTGATTTGATGAAACGTAGACACCTGGTGGCAACATGATCTAATGTGTTACAGGCAGTAATAGAGAGTAATCAGTAACTATAATTTTCCGTATATAAAAAGTTGAGATTAATAGTGTCTTTTGAAATTTTATTCTTTGAAATTATCTCTAATTTAGTCTGTCTTGCAATTCTCTGACAGATTACAAATTGAGATTTATTCATTTACAAAGGTATCGGATCCGCACTGTTGCAGCAATGGCGTCTCGTTTGATGAGGAATTAAAATTGAAGTGTGAGTGTTACAAGTAAGCACGTTATCTTTGATTGCCTTTCGTCATGAATTAAACTTTATAAACCTTGTGCATGCAATAACTATTTAAATTTGGTTGATACTAGTTGTAAGAATACAAGAATAGTAGATAGATGTTTTATTTATATAGACGGTTAACACTTTCTTATGACTTCCTAGGTTGATCAGCGGTAACTTACAGTTGGTTTATTTCGAGAAGGTACGATAATTTTATTGATTTCTTCGTTCGCATGACTAGCTTACCGTTGTTGCCTTATCAAATTAAAAATGAAGAAATTAGTGTAATGTTGATTTAACTTCCACAGCGGTAGCTATATTGATTGATTTCTACTTTATTACCGACATCTTACCACCATAAAGACGTAATGCCTTGTTAAAGTAAAATAAAATTTCGTTATATCATGCATACCATACCAACGCGAATACTTCTCTAATTTCATTTATATCCTATGGATGTTTACTGTATGCTTTTCGTATTACTATTTCATAATGTAAGCTCTGTTAAATCGATTATTAAATTAGCATTTTAATTATTTCCTGTATTTCTGCCTTTTTTTAACTGTAGATTTATAGCAAAATATCTAATCTATCCATTAACAACGATAGTTCCTCTTAAAATCGACGATGATTTCTAGTGCTTCAATCAATGCAACGATAAACAGTAGGACTCCGCCAGTTAAACAACCTTATACATGGGATGAAGAACAATATATTCTTTTAGTTGTTGCCATATTAACAATTGTTAATAATGCAATTTTGTTATGCGTTATTTTGTTTCATCGAAATCTATGGAAAGCTACTAACGTCATAATTATAAGCATGTCCACTGCAGCAATACTTTGGGCGTCATTATATCTTATTCCACGATTTGTTCGAAAAGATGTTCGCTTTAATAATTCAATTTTTTGTACATTGTTGCCGCAATTTTACGTATTGTTCGATGTAGCAGTATGTCTTCATTTGTGTTTAATAAGCTATGAAAAATATTATGCTATCCTTTTCCCATTTCGTTATATTGAAGATATAACTATTAGATCATCAGTAATTGCTATCTCAATATCATGGTTAATCGCTTTAATTGCAGCTGCAGCTCCATTTTGGTCACATCGTTATTTTCTAAAAGGTTTATGTGTTGTACGTAATATATTTAAAGAGGAGTCAGAGCTAGCTTACTATTTAGTCATTTATTGTGTAGTATTCTTTTTACCTTTAGTATCAATGCTGATTGTCTATGGTCATATCTTCATTATTGCTAACAGGCATATTAGAAAATTTAATATTGGCCGTCAAAATGTGTCTAAGCGTACGCTAGTAAGAAATGTTCGAGCTGCTCGTTATATGGCTGTAGTTGTATGTGCTTTTACTGTTATGTGTTTACCCTATCATATCTTCTTTTTTGTCCATTTCTTTCGAATACCATTAGACTTAACTGATCACATGAAAGGGCTACGTTATCTTTCTTTTTCGTATATGTTTATCAATCCAGTCATGTATGGCTACTTAAACCCGGAAATTAGAAAAACCTTTGTTAAACATGTTTGTAAGGAGAGTTTTCAGTTTCAAAGATCGGTTAGAAGTAAGAAGCAAGTATCTCCCACAAGCCGTTCTCCTCCTATAAGCTCATTTACTACTGTACGGAATGGTACAAGTTTAAATTAAATTTAATGGTTTCAATTCTCCTTTTACTGCACTTTCATATATTGAACTTTTGAGAAAATTAAATTAAACAGAACAAGTAATTTAATGATATTGCATGTCTATGTTGCCCTGTCATTCATATATTAACTACAAGTAACTTCTTTCAACGTTTAAAAATGATAAATGCTTTTCGGCCATGATGTAGAAAATCAGCCTGTATCCTACTAAGTTATTTTATTACACTAATTTATTTATAATTTAACGCAGTAATCTAGTGTATCATCAGCTGGTAATAATTCGAGATTGCCCGTAGAAATTCGCATTTTATGTATAGGGATTTGTTTCAAATGTATTTACGAAAATCGTGGTTAATATGAATTATTAATTCTATCGTAAATTATTCCTGACTATAGTGCATTTCAAAAGAAATTATAACATTATGACATTTTTTTATCGTCCGAATTCACGGACCAATCTAGCCGGTGTCATTCAGAAACGATCTAGAACTAGATCAAGATGTTTACAAATTACAAGTGTTTTATGATATTTACTTCTTTTTAACATATTTTACTGTATATATGGTATAATACTGTAGTCAATATGCATAAATTGCAAGGGAAGTTATGCTACATTATATTGCACTACATGTATTAAGATTCATTAAATTGGCATCATTAACCGTAGCTAATTTAAAGTGCACATAAAATGATGACTATTTACTCACAACTTGTTATGACTAGAGTTGATAAAATTACATAACATACAGTAAGATTATCTTTGATCTCTGTTTATGTCGCATATCATATCGTAACCTTTAGCTTTAACTTAGGTGTGATATTAATAAAGTATGACTATCATGTAAGACATATATATGCGTACGATAGACTGAAATTGCTTGTGGTGTTTCAAATATCAGAAATTAGGTGTTGATGGTGGCTAAAATAAGAATCTGAAGGGAGTCAATATCAACAAGCCCGATAATAACTTAGTGGACTTTGACATCCATTGGATAAGTTCATTGCAATAAATATTGCTTGGTATTAGTTGCAGCTTATCAAATCATTTTAAAAATCTTGATTAATGAAACTGTGAAGGCATTGATAGGATAACTTTGTTTGCTGTTCATTATAATTCAACATAGACTAAGCACGTTAGGTATAGTCGTCTTGAATTAAGTCGATCTTTATCCTTTTAGCGCCATTGATATGCCATACGGGTATTGACGTATAACAATTAAAAATCGAGTAAATTTTGACAGTATCTTGATTATCATGATGAATATATATTGGTTAGTACTAAATGTAGCCCATCAAATCAATTTAAAATCTTGATAAGTGAAATTACGAAGGTGTTGGTGGGATGACTTTATTGTTGAATGTTATTGTTCAACATAAGCACAGAAGACATTATAGAGGTAGAGGGAAAATTTATGTAGAGGTATC